>NC_062528.1:7159596-7177096 GCF_022655615.1 Tachysurus fulvidraco | reverse complement strand
CTCTCTCACACACTTAGTCTCTCTCACTCACTCTCACTCTCTTTCTCTCTTTCGCTCTCATGTTTTCTCTCTCTCTCTCTCTCTCTCTCTCTCTCTCTCTCTCACACACACACACACACACACACATTCTCTCTCTCACCTCTCGCTTGTTCTCGCCCTCCTCTGACCCCCTGAGCTGCTCCTTGTATCAAAGCCAAAATGAAAACAAGGCACACTGTCTTGTTGATGGGTTCATTGCCAAACTATCACCTACCGATATTAGGAAATATATTCAGCACCTGCTTTTGTTCTCATGTCCAATGTCCACTCACCTTTTCACACATCCGCTGCATGTATTGTTTTAACACAGTGATCATGTCCTCAGTAGATCTATCAGAGTTTCAGTGGTGTGCCTGAGCAAGTGAAGGTAGGCCGTGCCTGTATAAAATGTCTCATTCACTTCTGCTCATAGTGAGAACTGTCTTTTCATCACCAGCTAGCTGGCTTCCCAGTGTGCATCATCATTATTCTTAGGATGAAAACCGTTTTTTTTTTTTTTTAACCTTCACATCAGTAGCTGGATTTAAAAAGAAGATCTGCATGTAGAACTTGTGATCAGGATTTTCAGTGACATTGAACTTTCAGCCACGGGTTTTTTCCCAGAGCCTATCACTTATTACACATAGTGCTAAATCCTCATAAAACCTTATGTCCTGTATTCTTTTTTTTCTCCAGCTCTTAAGGACAGCCGTTTTCAGCTGGTTAACTTCTCTGACAACGAGCTGCGTGTGTCACTGTCCAACGTGACGCTCTTGGATGAGGGAAGGTACGTGTGCCAGCTTTACACGGACCCCCCGCAGGAGGCCTACGCCGACATCACCGTCCTGGGTATGTCAGAGGAGCCGTTGCAAATGCTAAAATTCATGATTATTGATTTCCCACATTGATCCTTTCAGTCAATTGAACCCGTCTAATTGAATCCCGCCATAACACAATATCAACCAATTACCTTCATGCCGTTTCCAATAACAAGGGTGATGAAAAGAGGAACAGATGTTGCACTATTGATATCGGAGGTCTGCTTTTGGCAGCCATATTGACTGGATTTTTCTTTCGATTCTGAAAAGCCCTGTAGAAAGATTCGGGCTTTTTTTTTTTCTTTCCTTTTTTTAAATTTAATGAGCTTTTCACATTTAATAATACTGAATGATAGAGCTTTATTACAGACCATATTTGGACTTCCTGGGGAGATGAATGTACATGAGCATGCTCCAAAGTCACTTCATTTCCTAAAACTAGGCAAGGCTGTACACATTCACAGCATGAACGCCGAACCCTGGCACCGAGCCCTGATATTAAATAAAAAAAAGCGCCGTAGAAATAAAAGCCTTATCACGAGGGATCTCGCACTCAGTGTTTCACCGGGAACATGACTGCACATGTCACCGGCACACAGCGTGAGAAACATGAAGGCAGACTATAGAGGCAGACACATGAGAAGGAAAAGTATAAAAACAGCAATACGGTGCTGTAGCAAGGAGCAGCTTGACATATAACACACTGACGTCTTGTTTGCAAACACAGAGCGACCAAAAAAGCTGGTAAACAGATACGTCAGAGTCCAAAAGTAATTACTGCTGTCACAGATCCTTGGTGTAAAAAGAGCTTGAGAACTCTGCAGTGCTTTCTGGCAGTAGATGATTTCTATGACAGCACTGCTAAATTTAAGGTAAACACATCCGAGCACTTTATTTGAAACATGACCAAGTTTATCTTCCAGGTCTCTATTGATATATCGTTATTGTGCTTCTGATAATGTTTTTTTTTTCTTTTTATTTTTTTTTTCATTTTTCTTTTTAACCTCTCAGATCTTTGAGAAAGAGAATGTTGTGCAGCAGACTTTAGATCCAGACAGAGATCCAGCCGCAGGGGGACTCAAAGCCCGTATCTAATCCTGCTGCTGTTTATGCTCCTCCAGTTCCACCAGGCAACCTAATCATCGAGTCACGTGACGATGTGGTGAGCGAAGGGAACGAGACCGAGATAACCTGCACGGCCATGGGCAGCAAGCCCGCCTCCAGCATTGTGTGGATGAAAGGAGATCAGATCCTACAAGGTCAGACTCACACACCGTCAATAGCACTTTTTTTTTCCACAACTCCAAGATCCCTAATCCGTCTTCACCGTTCCCATTCCGGTAATCCCACGGTGATTTTGGGAATTTCTTCGTAACGTGATTTCGACGAGGTGGCCACGCTCGTTCGAAAGTGCAGAAAAAGAATAGTCAGAGACGCGTGTTTTTTTCAGTGGGAGGTTTTGGCTCAGCTTAAATAAGTGGCTTTGAACAAACTCCAGCTGTTCCTCTCCCACTCAGCCGGCGCTACCCGCCTATTAGCTGACACCGGTTGAGGTTGTGTGATAAAGAGAGTCTGCAGGCTGCGTAATCTGCTCATGAATGCCTTTCTCCATTAAGACATGGGGGGGAGGAGTGGCGAGTAACTCAGAGACTACCTGGTGACAAGCGAATGCTTTCATTCTACCGCGCGCTTTGCTGAGCAAATAAATGAATCAGTAGGAGCCCTGAATTTCAGCAATGAGTCATGCAGGATGAGCAAGTCAAGAGTCAAAACTGGAAATGAAAGCAGGTTTAATCACTAAAGTTTGTCAGTCTATATATACTGCTGATAAATGTACGTTCAAATAGATTGTTTTGGCGCCTAAGGGTTCCGTATGGTGCTTATTTGGCAACAGTTCCAAACAGAATATTGCTTAAAAATAATTAAACAAACAAACCAGCAAACAAACACAAGGTTATACAGTACCTGCTGCGCCCTTGTTAGTGGTCACAAATGTATGACTCGATATATTAAAATCACAGGAGCATGTTAAGGGAATGTTAAATGTTGAATAAACACCTCACAGAACTCGTCACCAAAACCATCCAGAATGAGGTATTTGTATTTGTTTGTTTGTGGTTTATTTATTTATTTATTTATTTATTTATTATTATTATTATTATTATTATTATTATTATTATTATTATTGCTTGCATGTGTTGAGCATCTGCGACACTGTACAAGCCCCTGTAGAAGTCATTACTATAGAAATGTTAACGTTTTTACGCTGAGCGTATCAATGCAAACATGTCGTTTCTATTACAGTTCGACCGAATGCCGATATTTAATTTAACACCCCACAACTAATGCATTTCACTGTCTAGTTTAAACTGAAACTAGAAGTTCACATACTGTACTTACAAGCTGGCTGTCAGTCAGTCTGTGCGTCGCCATGGCAACACACAGCACTCGTATCCATCTGCCGGATCCGACTTTTGGAAACTACGACCTGTCGACGGAACAAAAATAAACAGAAATATTTGTCTACGTCGTGTCGTAAATGTCAGTCAATAATATTCCAATTAAATTCAATCGTTTCTTTATTAACAGATTCTTGTGTAAACGTGAAATCGTGCTGCGGTACCAAAGATGGAGCTGCAGTATTCACAGCCGTGCCACTATTCGTTGTAACAGTACTAGAGCTTGTGCGATTCAACAGTACGAGAAACAAAGAAATCAACACTTTCTGACCAATCAGAATCGACTTTTTACACCAATACAATGCAGTTTCACACCATAGCTGAAGAATCAGTAGACAGGATCTAATCAAAGTGAAAGTTTATTTCGCAACACAATGGCAACCTGCGCACTCCAGAGTCTGTACATTTTCATCTAAACGTTTTTGATCAGAACAATTTTATACTGAGGTGTAAAGAACACACTCAAGACCATATGGATGATAAGGCTTAATGGTGCAGTCTTTGTTGATTGAGAAATGCTTCAGAAAACTGTGTTGGGCCTCCAAACAAAACAAAAACTAAACAAACGTGTAGCCAATGAGCAGAAAGGGGCGGGTCTTGTCAAAATGCGGCGGAGAGAGTGCTCAGTGCGCATGTGTGACATTGACATGGCGGATAAAAACAAAGAAAGAAAGCGAAGAAAGGCTTACGATAAGGCAAGAAGTAGGACTAACAGAATACGGCTTTCTATCAATTAAAGTTCAGAATATTAAATCAATCAATACACTTACTTGCATTGCTGCAAGTCTTTGTGTCTGAAACATGTTCACACGTTCCAAGTCTTCTGTTTCCATGTTATCGGCAGCAACGTTACGACCTCTGCCTCTAACATTAGCTCTGCCTGGGGTTCTAGGTGTTGAACGTCTCCTTCTGCGTAAAACACATTTGTATTACCACAGTATTGCTCATTGAGTTCATTTATTGATAAAAATATACCCTCAGTCAGCTGCCCCAACAGGTTCCACAATAATACTTGTCTGGGTTATACTTGGGTTATACTTGTCTGGTGTATGTATGGGGCGGAGCTATCAAAACAGGGGTGGGACCCATTTGGGTTAGGGATGTGTTTGTTTTAGTTATTTCAAATGTCAACATTGACTTTCAAACTACGGACACCCCACCTTTAAACCTAAAATAAGGTAAAAACAGAAAACCTTGCGACTGGCAAATACATCACGAGCGAACATACAGTAGGACCGTCAGGAGTTAATAGTACAGTATTATCCAGGTCGTTATGGCATGGTTATATTTTGTCTTTGTTTGGTTAAATAAAAGCAGTGCACGGACTGGGTGATGGAGCTGAGATCCGGGTTCGATACCTCCAATGGAGTCACCCATAATTGCACATTACAAGGACATATAACAAACTGATTTAAGAATAATGTAAAGAAATATGACATGTATGCATCATGAGTAAGCAAAAATCATCTTAAATGATTAAATCATATATATATATACATATAATGTGTAGTGCTACTGTAATTATGCCCAATAGTACACTGTATATATATATATATATATATATATATATATATATATATATATATATATATACACAGTGTACTATTGGGCATAATTACAGTAGCACTACACATTATATGCAGTATGTACTATATATATGTGTGCGTGTGTGTGTGTGTGAATATACGTAAATGTATTATATATAGAAAATTATAAGGTGCAACAGATTGTACAGGTACAGAAATGTCATGGATATGCATCGTATGGTATCCAGTTATACAGATAGATTACTGTATTATTGTATTAAATGCAGTGTGTATGTACAGTCCAGTGTATTTAAATCATCCTATATCACACAATAATGAAAGAAAAAAATTTGTGTGTATATAATATATTTTTTTTTCATTATTATTTGATGAAAGAAGATTTAATCATTTAAGTTGAGATGAATGTGATTTTTTTTTGCTTACATTCGCTCTTGCTTACATTTGCTTACATTTTTCTTAAATCAGTCTGTTATACAATGCATGTCTCCAGAAAAAGAGCAGTGGTGTAGGTCAGTGCTGAGCTATAATTATTTCCCCACTTCATTAGTTCCAAGTAAACTATCATCATCACCACTGCAATTAGTTCTGTGCCCTTGGAGCTTCCAGATTGTCTTAGAAATACGGCAGCATCGACAGTGTGTGACTCGATGTGCGCCAACTGTCCTGGATGCTGTCCTCTGTTTGGCTTAAACCAGGGATTTTTTTTTTTGTGCATATAGATGACTAATTTCAAAATAATAGAACAAATATCTTAAATGCCTTTCCGCAGGATATAAAAGTATATATATATATATGGCAGGAGTAAAAGAATTCTATGTATGAGTATGCGCTGATGTGATGATGCGATGTAGCGATGGCTAGGATGTCACAGTCAGTATACTGAGCATGACAGCAAGGAAATGTGTCTGCCACTTTATATGAATGTAAGATTTGTCTGGAGGTGATGGATCATTTCTCAAAGGCCTTCATCTGGGACTGGGAGTTATTAGGAGCCAGAAAGAGAGAGGGAGAGAGAGAGTGAGAGAGAGCTTCCTTTAATGGCTGCCTTGTCACTCATGTGTTTTTCTCCCAGGTGAGGAAACAGCCGAGGAGACGTATGACAGGATGTTCACCGTCACTAGCAGGCTCAGGCTCACCGTCTCCAAGGAGGACGATGGAGTGGCCGTCATCTGCATCATTGACCATCCAGCTGTGAAGGACTTCCAAACCCAGAAATACCTGGAAGTGCAGTGTGAGTCATTGCTCAAGCATGCAGGGTCTAGTGTTTAATGCAGAGTCACATTTTTCTGATCTGTTGAATGCTTAACTCATGAGGTTATACTTATGAACAATCTCAATACTGACAGGATGATCATATATACAGAATAAAGTTGTTCTATCACATGGTACCGTATAAGCAGCAGTTTAAATGGCTTTACTCCTTTTCTCCTAATAACTCTTTATATGAGTCTTCATATAAAGTGTGAACAGGATTTTTTAAAGTCAGTTTCTTAAAGATGTGTTCAGTTTGATTCAGCTTTATTTGTATAGCGCTCTTTACAACGGACTCGGTGACAAAGCAGCTTTACGGAAATACGAAAATTTGTTATATAAGTGATACATTTTTAAATGGATCACTAATGAGCAAGCCAGAGGCAACGGTGGCAAGGAAAAGCACCATGAGACGAAATGAGGCAGAAATGCTGAGAAGAACCAGACTCTAAAGGGAACACGTCCTCCTCTGAGTGAAGTTCTAAATCATTTCCCTTCTATAAGCGTGTACTAAATGATCAAAAAGTGCGATTGCGTAACCAGGATATTCCTTCTAGTTATTTATTCTGTTTGCGATGCTTCAGTGTAATTGTACAGCTGTCAAACCAGACAAACGCTACCCGGGTCTTTGGAGTTTTTGCTCTGGACACAACAAAGCAGTCATTTTATAGTGTGTCTTGTGTTAATAACACAATTATGTGATGTGGAGCGATCATTTTACTGATAATTAATTAAGCTGCAACTTTGCAGGAGTTATTAAAGGAAAGCAGATAAACGCCTCCAGCATAAAGGGAAGAATGCAAGAGCAGGAAATATGCAGCTCGTGTTGCCAAAGAAGTGCTGTGACATGCATACATTACATTAGCTATAAACCAACATTTTGTATACTAATGTGGCACAGAAAACTGGGGGAAAAATCCTAAAAATAATTCATTCATTAATTATTAGAAAAAAATGATTTTGATACAAGGAGGAAATTTGTATTTTTTTTTTTTTTGGTTATAAGATATTAACCTGGACAGAGCCAGGGGATTTGCTTTAATTAAAACAGGCTTTGTCTTGTTATGCCTCAGTTTGATAAAGCTAGTCTCTAAATAGCACAGTAATTGAGGGTGATCAGTGCACCTTATTGCCGGCTGTGGAAAGTCCCTGAAAGGCTGACCTAACCTTTTGTAATCTTTGTCGAATTTTAATTTATTCCGAAGGCTGACTGCACGAGCTGACCTTTGTGAAGAAAAGACAGGACAGGATCAGTCTGACTGTAAAAAGCTTGACATTTTGACAAACACAGATAAAAACTGAAGGAAGATGAAAAACGTTTTTACAGTACACCACCACTAAATAGACAGTTTGAATAGAAGTCGGTGACCTCAGCTTGTGCATCTGTTACCCAAGGGAGAAAGATTTGCTATAAAAGTCATGCAGTGCAATGCCCAGGTCTGGGTTTTTATAACAGGCATATATCAAGCAATTTCACAGGTACGCTCTGAATTTGTTGTTGAAGTCAATAAAATTGTGAACTTGCATCTTTACTGCTGTTTGCAGGGACGACGAGTACAGTTAAGAAGATCAGCAACAACAAGAAACTGTTATACACATTTACAAGTGCTTGTTAATAGGTTTTGTATGAGTTTTCATGAGTCTTTTGTTTTTAGTGAGCTGTTTAACTGCACACTGTTCCGAAAAAAATCCTCCAGCTCATGCACATTATTTGCTTTTCCAGCATCTTCTGCATATTTTTCCTACAGCGTCTGTAGTACACACATACACATCTGTTACTAAAGGTAAAAACATTCACTGATGCTCAATAAGGTAATGGGGGATGTGGTAGCATGATTGAAAGGTTGTGAGTTCAAATCCCTATATAAGGGCGAGATAGAATAGGAAAATAAGGGCCTTTTTACACCTGGTCACTTCATGTGTTGTCTCTGATCCTATAGCTATCTGATTTGTTAAAACTGTTCCATTTACATTAGGCCACATAAATGCATCTTGGTGAATCGGATATCAATCCGATCTTTCTACTCCCGCCCAAAATGCAAATATATTTTACCTCATTTCCGGGGTAATTGAAATGGAACACGCTTTGGTGTCTGCGGTTTTCAGTATGCAATCAAAAAGAAGACAAAAAAACGTCTTACGATGGTTATGCTACAGAAAACAGCATTTACTGTTTGCCGCGTTTTCCCTGGGGCAGCAGTGCATTTTAAGACCCAACGAGGCGCCTGGGTGAAAGATCACTTGCGAGTAACGTACATCCGTCTGGGAGGAGTATAGCGCTGATGTAGAGTATGTGGCTTGAACAACCACATTCATATACACCTGTCCAGTTTCATCTGAAATGTGTCCCAGACCACCTCCTGTAGTGGTTTGACAGATCTGATTTATATCCGTCTCGAAAACGTTTCGGAGGGCATTTAGACCTGGTCTATTTTTGATCGGATAGCTATCGGATCACAGAAAACGCATGAAGTGACCAGGTGTGTGTGTGTGTGTGGGGGGGGGTTAAACTTTTGAACTGGATGATCAGTGTAAATTGTTATTATGTTGTCTTGTGTGAATCATGTCAATATCTTATGTAGCGTCTGCAGGACAAAACTTAAAAAACGAAATAATCATCGACACTAATCATCTTGTTCAAAAGTTTACACACCTCCAGATTTGCTTGTATTGTGTTGATTTCTTGAGCAACAGTGAAAGTTTTAAACTGAGTGCCATAAGTTCTCCAAAGTTTGTAAAGATGGATCTGAACATCATACTGTATATCTTCTGTCGGAAAGAAGTCAGTAATGTAGAAGATGCTGGAAAACCTGTGCAGGACCTGAAGGGTTTTTCTGAAGAACAGTCTGTAACAAGAGACTCAGGAACTCACAAGACATAAATAAAAAACACATCCTCTTATTATTTAAACAATTCGGCAAGCATGTGTCAGTATAATCCCGATTCTAGATGTGTACCTAAAAACCTCTGCTGTATTCCTCATTTGCTTACACTGAACGTTTGCTTATATCGTCTTCATCTCTATACTGTAATGATTTCAAACTGGTGTCATCCAGTAAAGGAACATTCACTCAATTCACTCAACTGCTGTTATTACATAAGTGTAAATATGTTTATTAGAGCCGTCTTTGTTCAGATTCCTTTATTCTTGCACAATGCATTGTCCAATATACACACTGGTTGGCGCTATTTTGTGTATTTGTGTACACCTGTAGTGTTTTGTGTTATTTCTTTGCACTGTATTTTGTCTGGCACTGTTTGCACTAGGTTGCACATATGCACGCATTTCAATGTGTACTGCAACAGCTACTGTATATATGAATGAAAAGACAACAAAAGCTTCTAGACTTGTTGCCTTGACTTGAACTCAATGCATGACTTCTCGGGACGTTTTTCCTTGCCAATTTCACCTCTGACTTGCTCAGTATGGATCCGGATTGACGCCTGGATTTCAGTAAATCTGCTTGTGACAATATATATTATTAAAAGCACTGGATTAAAAAGTGGTGACATTATATTCAGCTCACATGAGAGAACCAGAACGTTTAATCACAGCTTCAGAAATAAAGTCCCTGATTTGATCATCTCTGACTGTCCCGAAGACTTGTTTGACTTGATTGATAATGATGCTAGATGTTAAAATGTTAAGATTCTAACTGAACCACCATTTTATTTTATACTTCAGATAAACCAGAGGTAAAGATTGTCGTGGAGTTTCCAGAGGGCCTGACAAGAGAAGGGGAAAACCTCGAACTGAGCTGCATGGCAAAAGGCAAACCTCAGTGAGTCTTAAAGCGATCCGTCCTTTCCTAATTCCCATATATGGGATTATTTTAGACAGCGGATCTTAACCTGTCTGCGAGCAAGACCCATTTTTTTTTTCAAAGTTTGTGACAGTTTTTTGCGACATCTTCTAAATAAATAAACATTCATATAATATGAAACAACGTTCAATGTTTTATTCATAAAGATTCAAACTAGATTTAAAATTCAAGATTTTTGTTTGTCTTCTACACAGTAATATGATGCAGTATACAACTTGCAGTGAAATAAAAACCTGGCCTACTCCTCTGAGAATGTGCATAAAAATCCACTAAATTGAAGAACTATGTTGAAAAAAAAAGAATGAATAGAAATAATAAGAAACAATAAAAAAAATTTAATAGAATGTGATGCTCAGTATTTTCCATGTCACATGTGCAACTAAGTTACATGTCATAACACTTCAGACATATCTTCACCCATGAGTCAGGCTCTGTACTTGTACTTGTACTTGTTCTTGACATGAAATCACACCATGACATGATCAGTAGTCCAGCTATGATGACGATAAACCACATATTGCTAAGCCCATGTGACTTCTTCTAATCAGCAGTTAATTAGATATATCATGCAACCCATAGGCAGTGCCATTAGGTGAATATTTTAGGTGCTTGCTACTGCTTCGGACCCTCTGAGGTGTCTTAAGAACATTATATTGGAATATTCAAGTCTTTAATATAATAATGATTAGAACAGAAGCCTTCATGTGAAATGTACCTTATGTGTCTAACCCATTCTCTGGGGCCGCAGTCCACAATACCCAACGCAATCAAGAGGTGTGTTGGAAAAAAAAATGGATCACATGGAGTCCCCAAGGACGTGTTCAGTAAACATGTGGCTAACACATCAAACACAATTATAGATGTCCATGTGTAATGCTTTATCTCATTCCCGTAGTAGTGTATTGTATGTGTGTGTTTGTGTGTGCGTGTTTAATGTGCACGTGTTCAGGTGGTATAAGTTGAATGAAACCTTGTTATTCTCTCTCTCTCTCTCTCTCTCTCTCTCTCTCTCTCTCTCTCTCTCTCTCTCTCTCTCTCTCTCTCTCTCTCTCTCTCTCTCGCTCTCAGCAGGGATGTTGACACAGATCTTGAAATTGTCATTGTGCTGTATTTACAGGCCTCATCAAATTAACTGGTTCAAAGTAGATGATGATGTTCCATCCCACGCCGTGATTACAGGCTCTGATCTCCTCATCGAAAACCTCAACAAGTCCTACAATGGGACTTACCGTTGCGTGGCATCTAACTTAGTTGGAGAAGCGTACGATGATTACATCCTCTATGTATACGGTATGTACTGTACATGTGCTTGAGTCTGTAAATCAATCAGTCATGCTTTCTATTTTACACCATCATAACCATCAGGCAGAATAATTTCTTTAAAATAAAAAATCACCATTAACCTTAGTAACAGTGTTAGATACTCACTACGACGGTGTCAATTTCTGGAGCAGAAAAAAAAAATTGGATTGTTGGATGGTTTACATGCAATTTTCTGTTTCACTTTTTTTCTTACAAGCCAGAAGTATTTTATTCTCTATTAATAGATAAATATTAGTCTAATACATAGATTAATATGAGCTCACTGCAAAGACTGGTGCTCCGGTCTTCCTGCAGAATCGACCTATAGGACGTTTTCGATCAGTATAAACAAATAATTATATGCGATATATAAAATAAGTCAGGATCTTGTTGGCTTTCAGTGGGAGATGTTTTGATGTCTATTGGTGTAACCTTAAACAGAATTGTAGTAGTATGTTAATATTTGAAATATATCCTGGATTATATATCCTCGGCTCCGCTAGTTAGAGATCCGTATGATGAATGTGACACCATGTGCGTGATGGCTTGAAGGACGAGTGCTAAAGCTTTGTGTAGACCAAAGGACTTTATTCGAAATTATTTATTGAAAATGGCAAAAATCAGCAGGTAGTCAAAAGGCATTGTGGGTAAGGCAGAAAGCTGTTAAACTCTTTTTTTACCAGAGGCCAAAAAAATTAATTTCTACAGTACCTGTTTTGGTTGTGTCCATGTTCAGCACAGTATTTCTGTGTCATGTCAAACTCCACAGTAGTGATTAATTAATGACTCGTGTGAAATTAGACACTCAGGGATTTCAAAAGTTTGTATTTCTGTTTTTGCCTAGCTTACTAGGGGCAATATATTCATAGACAAGTTCCAAAAAAAGTCTTCGAAGTAAATGTTGATATCAAAACCCGTTTCTGCTCAATGAGATGCTCCAAGTGTGTGTTCATAAATATCTTAAGTTTTATGGTGCCACAGTATCTGTTCTGTGTAAATTGACACCAGCAGAGCACACTGAAAGCAAACAGTGTCCTGACTGATTTTATATCAGACTTGTGTCGAAAAAAAATGTATTCATTTGTTTATACCGATTTATACATTTCCGTTGTGCCGATGGAACAGAACGACAGTGTACTGGAAGGAAGCTTAAAACAAATTGGGGGAAGTCATGGCCTAATGGTTAGAGAGTCTGACTTTTAACCCTAAGGTTGTGGGTTCGAGTCTTGGGCCAGCCACGACCGAGGTGTCTTTGAGCAAGGAACCCCCCCCAACTGCTCCCCAGGTGCCGCAGCATAAATAGCTGTCCACTGCTCTGGGTGTGTGTTCACGGTGTGTGTGTGTGTTCACTGCTGTGTGTGTGCACGTTGGATGGGTTAAATGCAGAGAACAAATTCTGCATGTACAGTATGGCCGTGTGTCACTTCACTTTCACTTTCAAATAGGTCAGGTCAGAATTTCACTGGACACCATTAAAGATGTTAATTAGTAAGATTAACATGCAAGTCATGACGGGTAGATTTTTGTTTTTTTCAGCCAGACTCACTTCTAAAAATCTTCTAAGAAATCTGTTTCATGCCACAGTTCTTACATAACAGATTGAGCACATCACAACACTCCATGAGTTCTAACAAACACAACATACTTCTGGGATGAACCCAGAAAGCTCGGTTTTCCTCTGTGGCTTGTCAGAGTTGCACGCCAGGAACCTTCGCTCAAAAGTGAGGCACTAACTTCCACCCGGTCGTCTCACAGGGAACGCCGTCGATGATCTCTTTCTCTCGACGTCTATTCTTTTGTGTTCTAACGTGGATACACCATAATTATTACAAAATGTTTATGTTTCTTGTATTAAATTGTCCAAAAGTCTGAAATCTGCTCTGGCGCGGTTCTTTTAAAGGGTTGTCGGGTTTCTGGTGGTTTAGCGGAATTAGGAATAACATCTAGAAATTGTTACTAGAGGCCAAAAGTGGACTTTCCAGCAGTGGTGCTGATGTTCAGAGTTGAATGTCTTTGTCAGGTCACACTCCACAGTGGATGTTAATGGCAGATACATAGATTGATAGATAGATAAACATACAGACAGCAGTTTTTACGATCCCTTTTGATTGTTTTTTTTAATTATTAACATTTTGCAGAATCTGCAAAGCAGAAGTAAACTTGTAAGTGTACTGTAGATCACATGCTTTTGAACTAGCAGTTAATGTTTCTTCTACATTTTTAAGCCTTGTTTTAACCTTAGAGGTTAACAAGCAGTCAATGTGTTTTAGATAGAAAACGTCTTTCTATAGGACCGAACCGATAGCATAGAACTAGACAAATTATTGGTTTTGACTTGTGAAGCTTCAATGCTTGTGATATCCAAAGCATATTCCCTCAGCATCCCGGTCTAAGTAACGGTTCTATCCTGTTCATGAGCCTACTGGTATTCTGGAAATCAAGAACAGGATTAGCCCAGGATACTAAAGATGAATGAATGAATGAATGAATGTAATTAAAGTTAAAACAACTCTCTTCAAGATAAAGCAAGGTTATAAGGCAAATAACTGCTCAAGTATTCAATGTTGTATTGCCCGATGCTTCTTGTCCTGGCTGAAAGCGCAGTGATATCAAGATAAATACTTGTTGCTCACAGGAGAATTTATTCTCGTTTCTAATTAGCGTGTACTGATTATCTTTTTGTTTGTGCCTCTTTTTTTGGTCATTTTTATAGCGCAACAAGACTAGCAGGTGTCATTTGGGCTATGTATTTCATTTGTTGATAGAGCTTATCACATCTACTCCAGCTAATTGCATGTTTACTTTTAAATCTGTGGTAAATTGTGGTTTTTGACCTGCACTGATTTATCTGTGGGCGGATTGAGTTCAGGAACGTTCAGTGAAAATCAGGACCCGTTTTGTTAATCCATCCATCCATCTATCCATCCTTCTATTTTCTGTACCAGTATAGGGCCATGGAGAGCCTGGAGTCCATCCTAGGGGACTCGGGACACAAGGTGGGGGACACAATGAACTCTGTGTCAGTCCATCACAGGGCACAATCACACACACTCACACACTCATTCATATTATTATGGACAATTTAAAGAGGTCCATCAGCCTGTGAAAGGACTCTAGATTGAGGAAGTAAACCAGAGTACCCAGAGGAAACCCCCTGAAAGCATGAGAAGATCATGCATATTCCACACACACATTCTCTGGTGAAAGGAATCAAATCCTCAATCCCTGAGCTGACTGGTTACAGCATACTGGATCGACAGCTTGTTACTGATAACTTAATACAGTGTGAACGAGTACTTCAGTCCCAGATTCATCATTTATATCAGTACGTACTTTTTCTTAACTTATAATTAAAAGGAAGAGGAGTTTGATTGAGTTCCACATCTGTCTGCTTTCTCTCAGTCTGAATCACAGAATTAGGAAACCAGCCATTTTACCAGCCATTACTTTTAGCTCATTTTCGGTTTACATCAGTTTATAGCATTTACAATTTTGACTACTTACTACAATAATATGTGAGCGAACTCATAGGATTTTCTGATTTCTTGTTTAAAGCAGCTTTCAGACCAAATGCACCTGAATGTAGCCCAACGGAAAGAACAGGTCAATGAATTGGAAAGGACACAGGATGTAAAACACATGAAACCTTTCTTCCTGTATCTAAGTGAATTTCTAGTGAATTTAGTGTGAGACAGTATAAACCCGCTAATGTAGATGGTAGTGTGGTCGTTTTGTTCTGTTAAAATTGTAGCTGATACTTATTATTAACTATTATTAAAAGATCCTTTTGGTTTTCTTCCTGTGTCTCCATCACATACACAGACAAACAGCTATGCTATGTTATTTTTGTAGCATTTAAAAAGTCTCTTGCTTGACAGGATTTTCTTAGCGACATTGTCATATGAAAAACTCGAACCTGTTGTATACTGTATGCTCATGCAAAGATGTTTCGACAAAATTTGCCTTCTTATAGATGTCCTGTGCTCAATGCTATATAAATGTGCATTTGAAGACCAGTTGCTGCATTTGATTGAGAAAATTGAGAAAGCATTTAATAATAATAATAATAATAATAATAATCTTAATAATAGCATAACTAGAATAAGTACTGATTTATAGATTAATATGTACTTTGTATTATATATTTTTAAGTTATATTTTACTTTAAATAGTATTACAAGGAGATAGTCATCATGAACTGATCAGGTAGCATAGCTAATCTCCTCAAATCCTCAAATGAGCCTTAGTTAGCATGGCTAAGATTGTGATTAACATGCCACATTTATTAATTATTATTCATTAACAATTATACCACATATCATGAGGTCAGTAATTCCACATAGCTCAGTTTTAAAATACTTTATGGACACTGAACAATATTAAAAACACCGGCTAAGTTTTGTTAACATTAGCTAACTTCAAGCCAATTCAAGCTAGTTCAAGGCATTAGCCTAAATGTTAAACACAAATGGTACGCAGCTGTCATTATTCTTTCGTAATCTCTCATAAATTCCTGCGTAAATGTAAAATATAACTTTTCAGAGCCTTCACCTGTAAAAAGCCTGACTCCTTTATATTTACAGTTTTAAGCCATCACAAGCTAATTGCTAATCAGCGAGTCAGTATTTTTGGAGAAAACTGCTAACATACAACTAAACTCAATTCGTGATCTGTTTCTTTTCTGTGGCAACACAGTGTACTATTAGTCTTCTTAATTTTATACAGATCAGAGCTTTTCATGTTTGAATATTAGCATTACTCCTCTCCTCCATAACACAGGAAGAGCTCATTTGGACCTTTTTATGCTACACCACTGCTCCTTGCATCTTGTACAATTACATCTTGTACATTACCGAGGTGTTGATTTTGCGTCTATTGAGGCGTGAAGCACAGCAATGTACTCATGTAAGAAATCAGGTGCTGAAAGGGAAAAAAGTATTAGGTCCATCTGTCAGCTTTAGGGTTGTTTCTCACAATTTCACCTAAACACGCTGAGGAAGGTTTAGCTGCTTTTTCTTAGAGCCAGAGCTGTTTGTACGAGCATCTAGTATTGGGGACATTGTGGATGAATGTTAGAAAGTGTGAGTTCTGTGAGTTGCTCTAGAAAAGGATATATACCAATTGCTGGAAATGTATACCCATGAATTACTATAGCATGCTAGTGATGTTATTGTTATTGAAACAGTTGCAGGGTCGGATAAAGTTGCAGGTGAAAGTTTGCTCAAAGGCAGAGCAACAGCCTCAGTGAAGGCAACTAGTGGAAACAGAACCAATGGTCAAACCAAGAAATGAACACAACAATAAAATTCTGAAATGTCAGAAAACTAGCATGAATTCAGTAAGTGCTTTACGGTGAGTGAAGTGAATGAAAGTTTTTAGAGTGTGTGGTGCTGAATGAACATGTTTATTACTTAGTGCAGCCATGTTTGTAGCCTGCAGTATTTACCACCCTACAAAATCCTTTTAACAGTGTATTTATATTTATGCATTCTGTTACTTAGTTACGCTGTTCTGAAAACTGTTGCAATGTATTAACACTGGAAAATCCTTCCAAAAGTGGAGAAAAAAATATCAGCAATTATATATAATAAATGGATGGATGGATAGATGGGTGGGATGGATGGATGGATGAATAGATGGATGGATAGATGGATGGATGGGAAGGTGGGTTGGTGCTTGGGTGGATGGATGGATGGATGGATGGATGGATGGATGGATGGATGGATGGATGGATGGATGGATGGATGGATGGATGTTGTTGTTTTGGTGTATTGATGGATGGGCAGGTGGGTTGGTGTTTGGGTGGATGGATGAATGTAAGGATGGATGAATGGGCAGTTAGGTTGGTGATTGGGTGGATGGATAGATGGATGGATGCATGGATGGATGGTTGAATGGATGGATAGATGAATGGATAGGCAGTAGGTTGGTGCTTGGATTAATGGATGGATAGATGGATGGATGGGCAGTTTTGGTGCTTGGGTGGATGGATGAATGGATGGATGGGTCGGCAGTATGGTTGATGCTTGGGTGGATGGATGGATGGATGGATGGATGGGTTGTTGGGTTGGTGCTTGTTAGGACGTGTGGATGGATTAACAAGACAAGAACATCCAAGTTACAACTGCACTAATTAAAACCTTGTTATCAGAAATAATTACATAAAGCCTTTGTCTGATGATGACAATTAAAATATAATGCTAAAATATAATGCAAAATTTGATTATTTTGTTACATGTCTAACAATATGAGAACTATCTAAGTGCTTCTGTCATTGTGAA
>NC_062528.1:6129596-6172096 GCF_022655615.1 Tachysurus fulvidraco | reverse complement strand
GTCTTAGATTTTACTGTAAAAAAAAAAAAAACACTTTGCTTTTCCAATCCTACATTTACAACCAAAATGAAACACTACAGAAACATATTTGCACTTCAGTAAAGAAAGTAATATATTACATCATAGCCCACTGTTCAGACAAAAAAAAACACTGCTGGCTTCAAGGATTTATCTGAAAAAACAAGCATGACAGTCAAAAGCCTCCATATGATCTGCAGCAGATTCTCCTAGATTTACAATAAAGCTTTACAAAGTGAGACTACTGATGTGTTTTAAAAGGCAAGATTATTCTGTTCAGTTTAGTGCGGTTTAAAGAAGATATTTGTAATTAAGATATTTATATATACTAGAAATATTTATATATAATAGAAAAATAAAAGAAAACATTTCATTTCATTATTTTTGAAGGCATCCTTCCCGACTTTTGCATTGTACAGTTTATTTCAAACGGTTCATAATAAAGTAATCTTTTTATTATGCCACCAAAAAATGCATGAAATAGTAATTACTCAATATAAAACCCATTACCCAAATGCTCAAATTTGTAGTTCATAGTTATGAAAGGCTAAGGCTCATGCTCAGCATGGATTATACAATAAGAGATCCAGCTATTTAACTCTTCTTCTGTTGCTATTATACTCAGAGAGCAAGTGTGGCAAGTGCCTCCCTTTGCTGTGTGTCAAGTTTAGACCTGAAACATTGTTTACACCTGTAGACAGTCTGTCTCTTCTTTTTAATAAAAAGCCCACAGACTTCACAAAAGCCAGCTGAAACTCAAACAACTTTTATGTTGTCTTGGATTTGCTCAAATTAATGTTTCCCCCTTTTTTAATGCATGATTTTATTTCTATGACCACATTTACACTTGGATATTTCCAGATATTTGCAGCTACATTTTTATTTATTAAATAACATAAAAAGAAAAACATTTAAATTTAAGTGATATTTATAAAAAAAGATTAAATTAAAACATTTTCTCTCTCTATATATATATTTTACAGTTGTCATGATCCTCACCACAAACGTACAGAAATGTACTAAAATACTTTACATTAAGAATTGCTGATTGTTTTCAAGGAAGAAATTTAAAGTATCATATTTGTAATTAAAGAGAATTTTGCTGACATCTTTTTTTACAGGTGACATTTTGTGGCTTTAAAAGAAAATCAGTGGCGAGATGTTGATTCATGCCTATGCATGATGCGTGTGCTGCCGTGCCATGCGTTGCTGTGCGCAAAGTAACCTGTTTTTTGTGTGCTTGTATTTCAGCTTTCTTTTCTTATACTGCGTGAATGAATCCAAAGTTAAGATGGCAATGCAAACAGAATCGGCTCCACTGAGAAACAATAGTGAGGACTTATCCATGAAAGGCTGGCGTTGCTGCAGCAGCAAGAAGTCAAAAAGCCTTATTCTAGTCTGTCTGGGGCAACAATGGCAGACTTGTCTGTGGTCTGCAGGAAGAACAATATTACTGGGCAGGTGTGCGAGACTTTGACTTTGCATAGGCAGACCACAGACCAAAACGGCAGCTTAACTTGCTGTGGCATGGTGTTCGTGACCATTTTCATTGTTGGTTATTGTTGCTGCCTTCATTGTGAAAGCACATGTGATTGCCCTGTTCCTTTTAGCTACTTATTGCTTATGTTTTGGTATTTGCTGATGGGCTTTACATTACCACACGGGATGGAGAAAGGAGCCAGATTGAAAAAGGCATATACCTAGAACCAAAGACTCAAGAATCATTAAAATACAACGATAATCCCGTGGGCAAATAAAAGTGCAAAGCCATGCATAATGTTACCAGATAGCCATACCAACTGTTTTAACTGACTGTTTGCATGCAATAAAGAAGAACGTGCATGGGACCGCTGTCACAGACTGAATTTCAGCTTTAGGCTAAATGGCCCAACATATTAGATGTTGAACTTACAGCAAAACGTGGGCCACTGGTTTGCCGTGATCTCTTTTCAGCCAGCAAATCCTTGACAGTATGCTTGACACGGACTCCCTGATACACTCGCTTGGAGTACTCTGTGAAAAGAAAAGACATCACAACATCACAACATTAAATGCCTTGACACTGTCTCATCAGAAAATGAATACATAAATATTATGTATTATTTAAATAAACTAGAAATGTTGCTCTTTAAAAAGTCTTTGGCCATCAGAATTAAAATCTTGCAAGTGGCAGACAAAATTAAAATTTTGTATTCTGTATATTTGAATGAACAAAGAATGTTCAAAAAATGAAAGTTATAAAAAAAAATAATAATAATAATAGAAAAAAATTATGCTCTGCTTCTTAAATGTATTTTCGGTAAAAATGCTGACAAAGCTCAAACTCATCTATCAGCAGTTCATGATATTCTGCCCAGAAAATAGTTTCTGTAGATGATTCATGAGTGAACTATACACATACTTTTGCCTGAGATTTCACAGGTAACATTCCGATAATAAAATGTACTGTGTACTGTGCCTGTGGGAGTTTACCTGTCAGTCAGGAACTTTAGGCAAGTTTTGATCAGTGAGAAAACCAGGCCTATAGTAAATCTAGCACTACTTAAGATCTGACTCACAGAAGAATCTGCTATATGAGTCACAGAAAGTTCAAAAGATGCATCTGAGTAACATTTAAGGGTAAAAGACAAGTAGATCATCTGGTGGGATGAGTTACAAACTACTTTCATTACAACTGTTTTACTGTTATATATTCTCTTAGTTTGTATTATAAGTGACTTGGAATAACATTCCTGGGTAGCAAATATCTGTCAACAGATGTTATATTTGCAATTTAAAATTGCTCTGAGATAGGAAATTGCATGCAAAAAGCATAGTAGTATTATGTAAAAGACCACAGATTTATGAATGAACTGCAGAGTCTATGATGTGTTTCAGTATCTCCCCTGCCTCAAAGTGTTAAGTTCTTTAGTAAGCTGAGCACTGTTTTCTCTATTTTAGCTATATATATATATATATATATATATATATATATATATATATATATATATATATATATATATATATATAATTGAAAAGACAAGGAAGTACAATTGACAGAATAATACTATACAAGAGATACACTTTCAGTACTATACAGTATATGGACCAAATGACAAAAATCCCTATAACTCAGCCATAGACTGCATTAACACACAATATCTTGACCTCCCAAGCTAAATTATTTCCTTTAGCTCACTGACAAGTGATATGGTAGGTTAGCTTACCTGCTTCCATGTTGCAGATCAGGTTTGCTTGAGTTGAGAGTATTATTAAGGCCAAGTCACTATTCCAGCAAAATGGCAGTGTCTACTTCAAAACTTGAACAGAATTTGATCATTGTACCCAAGACATCAGATCTTAAGTCTAAATGTGATTTTTCCATCAAAGCTGAATGAGTAGGCAGCTTTTGAAATGACCATCAGCAATTTGTTTAAATGCAAATAAATGGCAGGACGTTTTTCCAATATTTGCATCCGTGTTCTAGATTAAAGAGGAGAGGACACTGAAAGCATAGCAACATCACGGACGAATCCTACGTAGCTCCTTTTAGCCATTTGTTTTAAGAATCGTACTGATTGAGACAGTGAATAGCAAACATATTCTACATTAGTCTGAACACAGCACTAAGTCAATTATACTGTAGTAAAACATAAAGTTTTGATCATTAAACAAATTATAAATACAAAAGATTTACAAAACAAAATAGAACTTACATAATTCTTTGGGGGTATTGTAATGGTTAGTTTGGGTTGTTTAGATTAACCCAGTATGTTATAGGTTGGATTTGAAAGTCTACTTGTTCTCTTTGTAAATTCAAAAGAGAAGGAAAAAAGGTTTGTTTTGGCTGTGAATTTGTTCAGCTTGTTTTTTTTTTAAATGTAAGATAAAGTTTGAGTAAAATGAATAAAAAAAAGACATTTTTGTTTTAAAAAGCCTTGGCATGTCTTTTTCAATAATATTTTACTGCATGTAAAGTGCAACAGATTGTTGGCTCGCATTTAATTGGTACATACATCAGTTTAATGTACACATTAAACTTGGCATAATGACAACCATTACATGACTTCATTCTTCATTCTGAAACTAATGAGGAAACAACATCAACTGTCTTGTTTCATTCATAAATCTGACCTGAAGTTGATCATTTGCCTTGAGCCAAAAAGGTAAGTTGAGTTTCCAAAAATGTTCAAAGCTGTTCCTGTTTTAACTTGTTATAGCTTTAGGTTAAATGTCAGTTAGCACCTTTCCACCTCTCAGAGTAGCATCCACATATGATGGATTATTGCCAAATTGTTGGAGGTTAACTTTTTTTATGTATTTATTTAATCAGGTCTGTTCAGTAAAAGAATGAGAGCCTATAGGTTTTAGTTCACATGACTGTGCTGCCCTCTGGCGGAGGACTGTATAATAACACTTTAAAGTTCTCTCTTTCTAAAGAGCTTTCTGTTTTAAAAAAAAAAAAGTTAAACCATTATGACTTGGAAATCTGTTCTTTGAAGGTTCTGAAAGTATATAAAATACAGCATTAACCTTATTTGAGTAAATCTAGCACTTTGTATAATTATCTTAGTCTAATAAAGTGCATATTGTGTGGATTTGGACATATAGAGATTAAGTGACCACAGGGAAAATAGCTAATCTAGTCTCATTGGGGTTTGGAGATGGTTCTGTAAAAGACAAATGATAAATTACAGTATGATCTCCTCCCCTTGTCTCACTCGTCTTGTTATCAATAGAGAACAGCCAGTACACATTCCACTCCTCCTTTTAGAGTGGAAATATTCCTCTAGCTAAGTACTTGGAATCGTGTTACACTCTCACTCCCTTACTTTGCCTTGTACTCCTGACTACATCCAAAAAAGGGGCTCTTTCTGTAAAAATGTCACCAACTTGAAGACTGACGTCAATTCGAGACTCTCAGTGCGCCAAGAAAATCTAAGAGTGTATCTGAAAATCTGAGAAAAACATTTGTAAATGTATAAAAGTAGTATTTAATAAACCTCCACTGATATTTCATACAGATGTTCTTTAATGTGTGTTCCTGAGTCACTTCACTTATATTACTCAGTTATGTAATGTAAATGTGTGTGCTGCCTATCCCCATTTGGTTATTCATTCATTCATTCATTTATTCATTCATTTTCCCCAGTGACGCATTTTAACCAGGTCACGGTCCCTGTGAAAGTTTACTCATGGAACACTGGGCACTCAGCCTATTCACACTTACTCACTGCATTCTTACGCATCTACTAATCATGACTGTCATTACGTCACTGAACTTGCTTGAAGGAATGTGGGATAAAGCTGATGTTAAACATGAAGGAGACAGAGCCCTGCCTCTACTGAGTCAGACTGTTATATAGAACTTTACTCAGGGTTGTACAGTTAGAATATTTTCTGTATTCAGTCCAAAGTTGACCTTTTCCACAAATCTACAGAAGGATCATGTTGTACATGAATGTCATGACTAGTGTGACGGTCTGTGGGGAAATTGTGGTGACGGTGGGGGAGAGAGAGAGAGAGAGAGAGAGAGAGAGAGAGAGAGAGAGAGAGAGAGAGAGAGAGAGAGAGAGAGAGATTCTTAAAATATATAAATGACAAAAATGTAAATCATCTAAAATTCTATAAGATAATCATATACAGTATACTGATGACAAAACTAACTAAATTCCTGCTTACCTAGTGTTCTCCAGTACCCTCAGATGCAATAAATTACTGCCATTGCAATTTCCCAGGCTTCAGCAGGGGAAAAGGTAAATGTCACTGTTCCTCACAGTAAATGTCACCATTTTCATTTTTCACTAAAGTATCTCAAACCACAGAATGTATTGAAAGAAATAATGGAACATTGCCGTGCGTAAAGCAGAACTTTATAAATGTCAGGCCTAAGCATTTAAGTACAGTATAATTCAGGAGGCTCCAGGTTCAGCTGATAATTAACAGTGGCCCTGTTGTTTTAATAAGGCATGTTTCTCATTACTGCACCATTCACAGGACACCAAACAAAACATGTATCTCTGTAGTGGAGAATGGAACAAGAACAAAGATTATGTAACTAAGCCCAGCAGCACTAAGTGAGAGATTTATATTCACACCAATAGAGAAAGCCTTTGTGTGTGATTTGAAGACAGAGATACAATATTTCCTAGAAAATCGTTGCTGTCATGAATACTGATTCTTTAATGTGAACCATAAAAGAAGGTTACTGTATGTCTGTTGATTTGAAAGCATTTCTGTGTTGGAAACTAATTGCTGAAAATGTTAGATTTGAAGATTATATAAGTAGTGTTGCAGATGCACCTCAGTCATGGCCAAATGTTTAGCCCACTGCAGGATGAACCACAGCTGTTCTCAGCTATGTGTCTCCTCCTCAGAGGCATTCTGGTAAAGTTTCACATAGCCCTCTATCGGTGTTACTTCATTTTACAAAGTTCGAGGAGATGAATTGTGACAGAGTGTAGAAAAAAACACAAGCATTTAGAAAGCAGGGCAATCTGTGGCAATAAAAAATGCACTGTCTCTATCAAGCATGTCTCATTCTTCTATTTTAACTAGCACTTAAATAGCAAATAATGAAACTTTTATTATTTAACTGCCATTATAATGACATAAATGACGTAATATCTTGGGTGCCATTGTCCATTCATTCATTCATTCATTTAATACCTCTTATCCGAACTTCCGAATCTCAGGCGTCATCGGGCATCAAGGCAGGATACACCCTGGACGGAGTGCCAACCCATCGCAGGGCACACACACACTCTAATTCACTCATGCAATCACACACTATGGACAATTTTCCAGAGATGCCAATCAACCTACCATGCATGTCTTTGGACCGGGGGAGGAAACCGGAGTACCAGGAGGAAACCCCCGAGGCACGGGGAGAACATGCAAACTCCACACACACAAACACACACACATTGGGGAATCGAACCCCCAACCCTGGAGGTGTGAGGCAAACATGCTAACCACTAAGCCACCGTGTGCCCCCCCGGTGTCATTGTTGTGAGAAATAGATCCATGACACAATGATGTGATTATACAGCAATGAAAAACATGAAACATAGAAGATAAACTCAATGGACACAATCTTAACATTTACAGTACTACATGGCCAAATGTTTGTGAATATGTGACCATCACATCCATATGTGTTTGCTGAACATCCTACTTCAGGTGTTGTCCCTCTTTGCTCTTACAATAACCTATACCCTCCACAATTCTGGGAAGGCTTTTCACTAGATTTTGGAGTGTGATCATTCAGCCAATAAAGCATTAGGCACTGATGTCAGGTGATGAATGCTGGGGTTCAGTCTGCGTTTCAGTTCATCGCAAAGGTGTTCAGTGGGATTCGAGGTCAGGGTTCTGTGAAGGACACTCAAGTTCTTCCACACCATTATTAACACAACATGTCTTCATGAAGCTCACTTTGTGAACAGGGGCTACAACATACAAAGTCTTCTGAGACAATTATCTGCTTTCAGCTTTGTGGCATCAGTTTAGGGAAGACCCGGATGTGTCAGGTGTCCACATACCTTTGACCTTTTAGTTTATGTCCACCCATATCTCGTATATTAAAGCCAGAAAAAACCCAGACACAAGAAATAACCTTTTTATTTTGTTTCCATTTAAAACATATACACTTAAAAAATAATAATAATAACTCTATGAAGATTTTCTGAAATAATAAAATAGCATGGACCTTCACTGAAGGGATAATATATATTACTGTTTTCCGATATGTTTAATACATGTAATATACACAACTAGAATGCTCATATGAAGTTAACATCATGTGACAATGCAGAAACGGTTGAACACTCCTGGAGTAATACAGATCTTCAGAAAATGCATCATCACATACACGACTAAACAATTCTTAGTTTAAATTACTACAGAAAAAAGATGGAAAAGCCATATAGACTCTTTTATATCAAAATACACTTCATCATCAGTTCACTATTCTTAGAACAGATCACAACAATCCTACTAGCTCTGGACAAAAACTGTATTGCGAACACATTTTAAGACGTAATAAGAAATGAATTCAACTGTCATTAATTTGACAGATTGTTGGTGAGTTTGTTATATGACATAAATGACAGTCAGATCTAACTTAAACTTTTTTTTAAAAAAATTATGAATTCCAAGGATAGATTTCTGATATTTATGATTTATTTAATACTGATAAATTTGATCTGTAATGATTTGTAGCTGCATGGGAAACAACCAGTAAAGAGGATGCTGATTAAATATATTGAGGTAGATTTCTACTCGAAATAAAGCAATAGTGGTTTTAAATAAATGTTGGAAACAACACTTCATTCCAACAGGCCAAAGCCGTGTCATTTGGACTGGTTTAATTTTTCATCCTACAACTAAGCTTTTCCTGCTTTGCTTCAAAGCCTCGTCAAGGAGGTTAGTAGTTTGTTTGTTTTTTATTATTCTTCTGTCATTCTACTAGATCCCAGATGGCTGGAGTCCAGCACAGTTTGGTGCTTTACCAGCTTGTAAAAAACCTTCTAAACTTGGTATAAAACTAATGAGCTAGATTAATGTATTAATGTTGATATGAATCGCCAAACCATGCTGGAATTAAGCCCTTATGGACAGGTCTAAAGTTAAAGTTTGCTTAGGTCTATTTAGCACTCTTGGTACATGCATTCTCCGAACACTGGGTTGGGTTGCTTGGAAGAATCACACTTTGCTTTGTCAACAACCTTCCCAGTGAAATCAATGCAGTCCACACTGCGATGGCGTTCCCCATGACCACATGTTCGAGAACATGATGACCATGGACCTATTTGCCACATTGGACATGGAAGATCTGCACAGGGCCTGATGTCAGCAGGTCTGAAGTCTTTGTCACAGTGGTTAAAGTAAAAGCCAGCATTATCCTTGCACTCCACCGTTCTCCGAGACCATCCTGAACCACAGCTTTTGGAACACTCTGACCACTCTCCTACTACCCACTGTGGAACACCGAAAGGATGGACAGATGTCTTTCCCTCTTTTGGTTTACCAAAATAGATGCCTTTTGGGATAAAGAATGTATATTTGACTTTTGCTGGTGTGGTCTCTCCAGAGATGGACAGGAGCTGGATGGTGACGGCTTCCTTGAGTTGGCGAAAGCTCTGGATCCGTTCTAAGATGGATGCTGAGCCACTGTACTTGAGCACAGCCCCATTAGCAGGAATGTCTTGTTCGACAGTGGACACAGAGAAGTTGCCATTCAAGATATACTCACCATTTTCTCTTTTAATAGCTAGATAGATTCCATCATGCTTTTTGCCCTTGAGGCTCCGCTGCTTGATGTCAATATTGGTGGCACCTATTGGTATTGTTACAATATCACTGTACCCATGGCTGAAAATAGAAGAGCTTAAATTATTGATTTGCAATTGTTTATAATCACAGCACTGACTTTAAGGTTAAACATAAAGGTTATTGGTCTTACAGGATTTTATTATATGAGCCTGATATCTTCCGGCAGCTAAGGCCGTTCCCACCACACACACCACACTTGTCAAGCTTCTTATTGGAGCCAATCTGGAGATCACAGCCAGCTTTAATGCACTGGCCTTGGACACAGATTGATGTGGAATCTGGACTGCATGCTGTTCCATCAATGACCTACAGTTAAGAAGTTAAGGCTTTGACCTTAAAACAATGATACTAGTAACTAATTTAAAAATAAGTATGAATCCCAGATATCTTTATCATCAAAATAAAGTCAGGGCTGGGTTCTTACCTTGGCTTGAAACACTCTGAATTCACTGCTGCCTCTTGCTCTACAAAAGAGTTTGCATCGGTCCCGTGGTGATACACCAGCATATTTTGGTATCCATTGCTTGACATTTCCATGAATATCAAAGTGATTGGGATTGTTATATTTCCCACACTGTTCTTCACGGAAGCTCTTTCCTGTAATTAAAACAAGAATTTATTTATACAAAACAGAACTATGCAAGGCAGTACTAGCTCACTCCATCAGTGTTTCCAAGTTTCCTACCAAAGTGAATTACATTATTCTCTTAAAAACAGCATTGTTACCTTATTAATAGTTAGCAAATTTGCTGAGCTTGACAGCATTACCAATACTGGCACCATGTCATTGCAGAACATTTAACATTTGAAGACCTGAACATAGTGAACTACTGTGTAGCATGTAACATACCATGGCTGCTTTCACAGGCCTGTGTATTGCAGGAGCGATACTGAACTCTCTGACCCTCACAGTATTTCCCTTGATTTTGTGGAGCTGGCTGATCACACTCTCTATACGAGAACATTACTCCTCCATCACAGGAGCGAGAGCAAGATTTCCACTCTCCCCACTGTCCCCAGCCTCCATCCACCACCTCCTGCAGCCACACAAAGCCAATAACAACAACTCACAAAAACAATATCACATTGTGTGCAGCTTCATTTCAAATGTGGACATTATGCACCTCGTGTTCTACAAAGTTCTTGTGATTAAACAAAGAATATTAAGTAAATTTTACATATTAGATTATTATTATTATTATTATTATTATTATTATTATTATTATTATTATTATTATTATTACTTACCTTTGGTTCTATTACCTCCGCAGACATAGTGCAAACACCATCCAAGCACTTCCGGTTAGAGGCGCAATCTGTGCCGTCTGCCCAGGGCAAACTCCCATTTGTGGTGGTACACAGAGACTGACCATCCTCCTGGCACCAAAGCTGACTGCACACATCCCCAGCAGAGGCATTTTGACAATGTGAGAAATTTTCTCCAAAGATCTGCTGGCATTGGTGGTCCAGGCCATAAATCAGACCGGGCAACTCCGTGGGCAAGGGCAAAATCTTCTCAGGGGCATCCAGTAAGCAGTCTCCTGTTAATAAGCAGTGAGTGAGGAAAAAAGAGCACTGTAAATCTAAAGAGACGTGTATTGTGTAATAGTAGGAACGTCTGGCTCCCTTTGCTGACGTTTAGGGAGACCTGCAGGAATGCACATCTGGA
This sequence comes from Tachysurus fulvidraco, assembly GCF_022655615.1. NCBI lineage: Eukaryota > Metazoa > Chordata > Actinopteri > Siluriformes > Bagridae > Tachysurus > Tachysurus fulvidraco. The sequence goes on along the minus strand of NC_062528.1, from coordinate 6,161,097 downwards.
CGAGTGAGCTAAGAAGAGAAATCCAAATGAGAGCAAGAGCCACATGAGAGATGACTGCCAACCTCAAACGCTACAGTAAAGTAGGAGGGAAGCAAACAATTCATGAAATATATGACATCAGTACTACAGAGACAGTTACTCAGTGGAAGAACTAGTATGATTTCTTACAGTATAAGAGATTAAATATTAGAGATTAGCTTTTAAATATAAATAGAATTCTCATAGAGTCATATGGTTTTGTCTAGGCTTCTATTCCATGTAACTGTATTATATATAGAGCAAGATATTTTTGTTGGAGATTCAACTTCCTTTTTCCATTATGTTCCCTCAGAGAAAAAGTGCAGTATTAGCTCCTGCAAAGTTCAGATTCAGGCCTCTTATTGCTCTCCTTTTCTAAGACACAATAATGTTAATGTTAGATTTTGCTTCTATGCTAGACTAATAAATAAATAAATGATAAACAAATATATAATAGTTCAGCAGTACAGTCGATGATGAAAAAAAAAACGTTTGCTTTAATAGTTTTTAATATTCACTGCTTTTAAATTATTTGGTATATTGATGTTAGGCAGACTAACATAGACCTCTGAATTCCTGGTCCACAAACAGTTTACAGAGCATGCATGGTATCTCACTTGTTGAAACATATCAATCAGGAGATTGGTATAAAAGAGTTTCGATAACATTAGATGTATCATGGAACATCGGAAAATAGTGAAAATTGAGCACCGCTACGAAATCACCAAAAGGTATACTTTAGCTATAAGTACCGGTGCATTTCAGTGCACAACCTTCAGGTGTCTGCTATTGATCTGAAGAGAAGAAGGAATTTTATCTTTATGCACAATTTTGACCCAAAGTATATATCCAAATCAACAAAGGAGTGGTTTAACCAAAAGATCAACATTTTTAAATGACAAAGCCAGTGCCCAGACCTGAGTCCAACAAAAATTTGTAGGGTGACAAAGGAGTTTCTTTAAAATTTGATGGATCTAGAATGTTTTTGCCAAAAAAATAAATAAATAAAAATCTATCTCAGGTGTCATCGGGCATTAAGGCAGGATACACCCTGGACGGAGTGCCAACCCATCGCAGGGCACACACACACTCTCATTCACTCACACACTACGGACAATTACACTACGTTCCAGAGATGCCAATCAACCTTGGACCGGGGGAGGAAACCGGAGTACCCGGAGGAAACCCCCAAGGCACGGGGAGAACATGCAAACACCACACACACAAGGAGGAGGCAGGAATCGAACCCCCAACCCTGGAGGTGTGAGGCAAACGTGCTAACCACTGATCCACCCCCCACCCCCCACCCCAGATATTGTCATTTTTAACTAAAAAGGTTTTTGATGTTTTTCGAGTTGGATTTTAACACTGTAATGACACACTGAGGATGGAAATAGTTTTGGTATTTTTTTTACATCACAAACTCAAACCTGTAATTCTACCAGGGATTGTAGATATTTTATCATTGTATATACAGTACACACCATGGCCATTGTCAAAGAACTCTGTGATGTAGAATGCACTGCAAGGGGACCAGGGAGACTTCTTTTTGAAGCTGGTATAAACTGGAGCCATAACATGGTGCTTGGGCAGATTTCCAAAATACCTCTCACAGTTCTTGGAGTCGTCATGAGGCATGCTCATCACATGGCCTACAAAGAAAAATGAATAATTAACGGATGCCATGACATGAAATGATTGATTCATGGACGCAATAACATTCAGTAGGGTTTTGTAGACATATTTCTTTGTAAAGAGTAAAAAAAGTAGGTCTCTGTTAGAAGACTTTAATATATACACACCTAATTCGTGAGCTATCGTGAAGGCCGCCTGTAGTCCATTGTCTTCAATAACAAAACAGCTCCTTTTAGGGTCACACATGGTCCCAACATCAGCTATGCCGAGTGTGTCACAACTCTGCTGGCCACAAATGTCCTTGAAGGAACAAAATGAACAGATTTATGTTTTGACTCTTCATAATGATGGGAAATAAACATGTTTTATTTTCCTAATATTGTGAAAAAACGAAATATTTCTGACAGACAGCAACCTAATCAAGTGACAAAGTTTAACAATGTGGTAACTAAACAGGGTCCTAATAACATGTCTGGAATCTTTTCCACCCCTTTCCCACCACAAGACCAAGCCACACATAAATTAAATCACAGCTGGACAGGACACAGCTTATTAATCAAATTCACATGTCTACACCTTACAGAGGCCCAGCACAGTAGCAAGCGTGCATCACTACTTAAAAAGCATAGTCTGGATTTAAAAGAGTTAGATCTAGATTTTTTTCACCTCTCTGGTGATTAGCAGAGCAGTGTCATAATGCTCAGGATGTCTCTGGCTGGATGGGTTGAACTGCTGCTGCCAAGAACAGAAATTACGCAGTGCCAAGCCTCCGTTACTAGAGACAGACGGTCCAACCTCCTTGTCTTCTACTATCAGCAACTTCACTACCACCATGCTCAGAGAGTTTTTAATGCTGGGATGCTTGTAAATCTGAGCAGCCATGGACACCAGGTTTAAGACATAGTGCTGTTAAAAGAAAGAAAATAGACTTTGTATTAATCACGACTGCAAAGTTTGTTTTAAAAAAATGCTTTTGATTCATGTGTCAAATCATATCTATTTACAAGCATTTTACTTTTTTGGGATTAAATACACATTTAATCAGATGAAGTCATCTACAGTTTTAAATGCCAAAATAATCTTCCAGCCGCATCATCTTTCAGCATGGAATACACATGAATCACTTAAAAAAGCTTGTTTAAATTAAAAAACGAGGGGGGAAAAATCAATGCAAGAGACAGTAGGCTAATTTCAACAGACCTCTCAGATAGCTGGAAAATGCACAATACAAAGTTGGTTAGTGCCAGTGAATATTTTCTTTAAAAAACAAAGCTAATTGCCTGCCAATTCAGTGAGACTAACCCTGAATCTACATTATGCTTTCCCTCTGAACAGATGGCACATGCATTTACACTATTGCATATAATCTGCAAAACTCACTTAGGACGATTTCTGCCCTTCTGGGATTATCATAATATTTTCTGCTGGAAAAAAGTCTGCAGCTTAATCATTTCTCAACACGTACAGAACAAATACAAATCCTGACTTAGGTTTCAGTACACACTTCACTTAGATCATATCAATAATAATTTTATGTCAGTCATTAAAGTTTCTTTAAGCAGGAACATGTAAATGAGGAGCCTGTTTGTGGAGATAGTGGTGATTTTAGTGTTGGATTAGTTTGAACATTTAGATCTCAGACGTTTACTGGTGTTGGTCTGGATTTCCATAAATACTATGACTGAACACATTTATATGTATTTATTTGAATGTATAAGAAATTTCCTCTATCTCTGACCCCATCGTTTTATTTGATCCACTGATGTCAGATGTAACCCAAGATAAGACATGCAATAGCGTAGCACGTGTGTAAAAAGAGTTATGAAATAATCTCTGAAATGATGCATTCTCATGCGTGTCTCAGTCAACTCGCCTTTGTGTCTCCACCGTAGAAGCTCGACACTGAAGCGTCCGCCACCACCAGAGTCTCAATAAATCTCGGCACAGAGACAAAGCGTCTGCGTCTGGAAGACCCTGAGCTGATCCTGCTGGGTTTCCCTGAAACCGGGGAACTTCCAGCATCTATCTGAGCAAGTGTTTTGGTTACTTGTTGTCTTGTGATGACATGTGGCTTGTCGATGGTGCTCTCGTTCGTCCCAGTGACAAATCGCTTGGGTTTGATCTGGTACTCATCTCCATCCCAAACCCACGATCCCACAATGCCGTGACAGAGACTTACAGACACCACTGAATCATTATCAAAGTTCACAGTTCCTGTAAAGAAACAGCGTCGCAGATCCGATCCAGCTGTTGCAGTTTTACTCTTGTTCACATCTGTTAGGTCGGAAACTGACACCTGTCTTTCTGGTACGGCTGCAGATATATCCTTCGCTCTGACATGATACACTGTCATAGAGGGGGATATAAAGCTGGTGTCTGGGTATAGATTCAGTGTAAAACTGCGTCCGAAAGCTGTGAATATAAAACTCTGATGATCTTCATTACTTTTCGCTGCGCGTCTCCCGGTGCGTCCCGTTAAACGGACAGGCAGGATCTCCTCTGCTTCAAGCCCCTCGGAAGCAGTTCCACTGAACGCATAAGCAGCTAAAAATACAACAGAATACCACGGACACATTTTATCCTTTAGTCAAGAGATTTAGACGCACTTTGTGCTGCGCGTAATTTATCCTGCGGTTTATCCGCTGCGACTTGCTGCTGATTAAAAAAATTTTCTAAAATGAACGAACAAATTATCCAGCTTGTGCTTTCATCGGCGAAGACTTACAGTATGTTATATTCCTGTTTTGTCCACATACCTTGACTATAGAGGACACAAGCCTACACTATATAGAGTTAGTAAGGCTATGAGCGCTCTGTTTAGTCTGCGCCTTAGTGCACTCTGTGTCCACTAAACAGGCGCTCTTTATACTGTCCTACTCTGCTGAAGAAAAAAAGAAGAGGTATTAGGGGCTATTTTTAATCTCTGAAACTGTCTCTCCTCCCACTCACATTGCTGGTCCAGTATAAAATCTAAGGCTGTTCCTCTCGTCCCCCAGAAGAGCTGTTATGAGTTTGTTAGTTCTTCTTAAGTCAAGTCATTCTTATACACCAGAGCTTATATTATTTTCTATATACATTTAAATCCTATTTAAATCTCTTTATCTTAACTTCTTATTATGTCACCTGAAATAAAATGTATGCAGTTAATTGTCTACAAATAGCCGAATGAGACACCTACAGGTGTGGGTTTACCAGTAGACTAGAAGACTGTAAAGCTGAAATGAGCCAAATTTTGTAGAACAAACATTCTTCAATTTTAGAAATGGCCTAGTGATTTAGGAGCTGGATACATGTGTGGATGTAATGATGGCTCACATACACAAGGAGGCGGTATAGAGTTTTACAGCAATCAGTCCTTAGAGCTCAGTGATGCGCTTTGGATGACTGTAAATTTGAGTCTAATTTACGCATAATATAAGTTGAATTAATTGATTAATTAAAAAGGCTATTAGGCTGGTAATAAGGACATTCAAATACTAAAGTGCCATTAGAGTCCTAAAACGTCTTCAGAAAAACAACCGTTTATTACAGTTGCTAATAATTTTAAAGAGCCAGGCTACTGTTAATATTCAGTGAAGGAAACTTTGTGGGTTTTCAACTTCATGGTATGAAATATTTAAATGAATATTATTTGTAGCTACAAACTTAGAAACAGTGTTGAGTTGTTGAGCTGTGTTGACACTATTTAAAAAAAACAAAGGTTAGCAAATAATTCAAGGGTATTGGTTTTCTGTTGGCTTTGGTGGTAGATAAAGCTTTCTGTTTCTGTTGGGTTTCTGTGTCATCGTGGGACACAGCTTAAATGTATAACATTATTTAAATAAATTTATAAGGCTAATCATTTTTTCAACATAAAAATCATATAACATAAAAATCTGACTATACAAAAGAGAAAAGTGATTTTATGATTATTATTATTATTATTATTATTATTATTATTATTATTATTTGTTTGTTTGTTTGTTAACTTTTATTTTAATCATGTATACTTATCAAGATAAACGATCAGACCTGGAACTAAGCATAAATCATATATTTATATTATTATTATAACTACATAAGTGCCTGTATATTGCATATACCCTGTATATATAGAAAATGGTTAAATACTTCATTTCTGAAGGCGTATTTATTTAAAAATGTTTTCTTTGAGTTTGTAGGTTGTGACTGTGTAAGACCAGTTTATATTATTATTATTATTATTATTATTATTATTATTATTTGTTTGTTTGTTTGTTAACTTTTATTTTAATCATGTATACTTATCAAGATAAACGATCAGACCTGGAACTAAGCATAAATCATATATTTTCCAAAGAAATGGTGACAAAAGGCTAACACCAGAGGGCGAAAATTAGCTTGTGTGTGAATCCATGAGATGGCATTTGGCGCACTTTGGTGCATTTATCACAAAATATTAAAGCCTTCATTAATCAAAATACAAAATAAATAAAACAAAATTAGAAATGTGTATTAGAACTGTAAAATTGAAACAAAAATAGTAATTATTATTATTATTTTACGTTATACCATGTTCAGTTGCTATACAGCAGCTAGTGTTTAACCACAAATATAGTCTACATAATCTCTGAAGAAATGCGCACTTTTTAATAGATTATATATTTACACCTAGGATTTAGCACCATCAGTTAAGGCCACGCCCAAATGTCGCTCCAGCTTTAGAGTTATTCAAGCGCGCTGAGCAAATAGCCAATCAGCTCTTAGCTCCTGAACCACTCTTACTTTAGCATGAATTGTTTACGTATGACGCAAGAGATTGAACCTGACAGAGGACAGACTGTCTTCACAGCCATGGATTACAGGGGTCACTTAGTCATCAGCGCGCTGATACAGGAGAATTAAGACATGCAATTAAGTGCAAAACTAATTCGTCAAGGTATTTTGGAGGGCATCTCTGCACTAATTAACAATGTTTGTACAGTTGTTTTTTTATTGTTTAAACCTCCTGCTTATTAGCAATTTATACACGTGCCAAGAAATCGATTATTTCGAACTTGTGCAACTTGGCAATGCACCCAAAACGGACAGCGACATGGTTTTTCAAATAAACGCTTTTAAACAGGTCTTCCACCTAAACGTCGTGCCCGACTTTAGTTTTTTCGCACCTGACGGTGTATATGACAAACACACAGCACAAGTATCTTCTCTGCGCAGCTGCTTCTATTCTGGGGATGTGAACTCGGACCCTTCTTCCTCCGCGGCTCTCAGTGTGTGCGGAGGAGCGCGCGGTGCGTTTTTTTATAACGGCATGGAATACTATTTCCAGGTTAGAGGGAATGAAACAGTCGATAGCTTCCCCTCCATCGCTGGAAAGACGCACATTATACGACGCCGGACTTCCCATAACATCACTGCGAGATGCGGGGTGACATCTGGAATGAACCGAGGCACAGCAGAATCTCTGCAAATGCGCCATCGCGTTAAGGCGCACGCAGAAATAGCCACCAAGACTGCTGTGAAAGGAACAAACCGGGCCAAACGGTTCGTTTCTCTGCCCAGATACGTGGAAGTGTTGATTGTAGCTGACGAGTCCATGGCTAAATTCCACGGGGATGACCTGAAACATTACCTTTTGACTCTCATGGCCGTTGCCGCCAAGCTGTACCGGCATCCAAGCATCATGAATCTCATCAACATTGTAGTGGTGGATATAATAGTGATTTATGAGGATGGGGATGGACCCAAGATCTCCAGCAATGCTGCTCTCACACTGCGCAACTTCTGCACCTGGCAGAGAAGGTTGAACAAGGCGAATGACAAACACCCTGAATACTGGGACACCGCTATTCTTTTCACAAAGAAGGTAAAATAGAGACTTGTGTAAATTAACATTATATTAGTTTTTAATTGCACTTTTATATCAGTACTGGTTATTCTCAGCAATTGGCAAAAATGCAGACATGCGCACAATTAATGGGGCTGCAACCGAATATATGAAGACATAAAAATATACTATACCCCTAAAAGTTTGTGGACAATTTGTTGACAATCACACATGAGAAGGCAATCACTGTTCTGAGAAGGCTTTAAACTTGATTTTGGATTGTGTCTGTAGGAAATTGTGTTCATTTAGTCATGACATCATTAGTGAGATCCGACAGTGAGGTTGAGGTCACAGCTTTTTGCAGGACACTCAAGTTCTTCCAGACTAAACTTAACTTAAACTCAATCTTTATTGAGCTTTGTGCATTGTGCTCAGGGGTATTGTCATGCTGGAGAAGATTTGGGACTCTTCGTTCCAGTGAAAGACACTCTTGACAATTTTGTGTACCACATGGATACATATGAATTCAGAAAATGTAGGCAGCATATGTGAGTTGTAGGCAGTACACATACAGTAAGACATGTTATGTACAGTAATCATGGGCTGTAAGTAGGTTTACAAGACAAGCAGTGAATATACAAATTGCTATTCCATAGAGATAAATGTTGAACATTATAGAGGTTGAAATAAAGGATCAAATAAAATGTAAAGGAACAAATATTTAAAAAAAAAACAGGACAATGCAGTGAAAAGAAAGAAAGAAAGAAAGAAAGAAAGAAAGAAAGAAAGAAAGAAAGAAAGAAAGAAAGAAAGAAAGAAAGAAAAAGAAAAAAAAAGAGGAATTCCCCTACATTCCCCTAGAGTGGTAGTAAAGTGGTTGAAGTACTTGACCAGGACTCATGTGCCAAGGCCACTTGTTACTGTTGAATAGTAAAAAGTAAGGCATTTAAGCTTAAGCTCTTGTGGAAGATTAAGCCTTTTATCCTAAAGAAAAAGCACCATGGTATTACAGTGCACTGATTTGTGTGGTGTATGTACAGTAATATTGCCAACTGACTGGAAAAAATACTCTTGATCTTTTCATTACACAAATAAGACTAAACCTTTTTCAACTTCCTGCCAAGTGAGTGGTGTGTAAACGTTTAACAGTTGCTGGACGATGGCCAAAGCTATGAAAATGTAAATCTCAATATGAAAACAGTAACATTATGAGAAAAAAAACATTTCCATTCAATTTAGTCAGACTGCCCATGATGCTTTTCACTACATAATGAAGAAAGCTTTCTCAGTAAAATCCTTAGTTAAGTTCCAATTTAATTCATTCACCATAACAATTCTTTATTCATGGAGGCAACAGCTGGCCATGCCATGATCATTCCTCTCTCAGTTATCATCTGTGTTTTCACTACTTATTTTCATAGACATTCTTGACCACCCCTGTTGGTCATTTAGAACTGCACTTCTCATTATTTGGCCAGACAGTAAAATTCACAGCCTAGTTTGCTGATCAGGACCAAGCTGACACCCCATGATGCACATTACATCGGTATTTCAGCTACAATGAAGCTCTTACTTTCATCTGTACATTCAATGGGACTACAAATCCTGCTTAAAATAACACTGACTTTGCAGTCTGTCTCACATCAAATCTCTACTTCCTGATTATGGGCTATTTAAAATTCCACCAGGACTTGTGTGGGGCTACCACCTGTGACACTCTGGGCATGGCTGATGTTGGAACCATGTGTGATCCCAAAAGAAGTTGTTCAGTTATTGAGGATGATGGTCTACCCTCAGCCTTTACCACAGCACATGAGTTAGGTAAGCTCAATGAGTTCACTTCGATGTTTACCTGTTAAATACATGGTATCAAATTTTGTCTGCATAATTTTTAACATTAATTGTTGGACCTACTGTAGATGTAGGCTTTGACCTGAACTGTCAAAATATTGCTATATGACAACAGTGATGAGAGCTGCTAATAAGCTATCAAGTGTTATAGAACATTCTCAAAGATAAACATTTATTTCTGTACAGCTTCTAATGCATAGGAAATGAATGCAAAAAATTCATCTCAGTGACTCTTTCCATGTCCAGGTCATGTCCTCAATATGCCACATGACAATGTGAAGGCCTGTGAGATGTTTGGGAAAGTAAAGGACAACCACATGATGTCCCCTACTCTCATCCAGATTGATCGCAAAAGTCCCTGGTCCAGCTGCAGTGCAGCCATTGTGACAAGCTTCCTGGAGGCTGGCCATGGTAATGCATACTGCATGCATAGAATGTGTCTTTTTATCACAAGTTATCTGTGATACACACCACACTCTCTCTCATTAAAGCAATGCCCTTAACTTATTTTAATTTGTACAAATAGCTCCCATGTATTTAATAGGGCAAGTGCTATATTCAACATAGTCCTGGTCTGGTTTCTAAAGGTGACTGTCTACTGGACAAGCCCCAGAAGCTGCTTGCATTACCAGATGATCCTCCAGGAACTGCCTACAGCCTCATCCGCCAATGTGAGTTGGCATTTGGTTCTGGGTCCAGACCCTGTCCATACATGCAAGCCTGCTCAAAGCTATGGTGCACAGGCAAAACCAGGGGGCAGCTGGTGTGCCAGACTCGCCACTTCCCCTGGGCTGATGGCACAAGCTGTGGCAACAACAGGATCTGCTACAGCGGTTCTTGTACTGATAAGAGTACCACCATGAAACCCACGGTGAGAGTATGGAAAAGTTCTAATATTGCTCCATTTCATTCCACTGTAAAAGCAAGTTTGATCTCGTTTTTAAATGAATGTCTAGTTTGTTGTTTCACTCAAATCCCATGATATTTAGAAGGCAACTTAAGGGGAAATCAGATCTTAGACAATGAGATAATACATTCTTACAGAAATGCTAATATTCAGATGCCAGTTGCTGCTTTTTTAGAAACCCTTCAGACCACCAATTCTTTGCAGTGTCTAAACCCAGACTGACCCCCATTCTTTGTTTAAATTATTGTTTATTTGATGTTTGATGTTCTACTTTTGTCCTCTTTTCTATTAATATTAATTGCAGAGGAAATGTTTTGGATTATTTTTTCTTTTTCTTGGTTTGCTGGTCATATTAGGAGTACTTGCATCATTGTCATTCTTGTTCTGGTACTTTTTACATTTGTTAAATTTGTTTATTGTAAATGACACATTGTATTAAACAAGAAATGCTTTCTTTTAGTAAAAACAACATAAATTTGAGATGAAATACATCAGCTCATTCTGTACATGAAGGTTCTTAATGTTTTCTACCACAGGTAGACGGACAGTGGGCTAAATGGGGAGCATACGGATCTTGTTCTCGAACATGTGGAGGAGGAGTTCAGCTGGCAAAAAGGGAGTGCAGCAGCCCTGTTCCAGAAAACGGGGGCAAATACTGCCAAGGCCTGCGTGTAAAATATCGCTCCTGCAATCTGGAGCCATGCAAATATTCAGGTAAGCAAGATGTCTGTTTCATCTCGTCTGACATGCACAAGGATACTTGTAAGTTTAGATTTCTTTGTGGCAATGTGGTAACCCTGGCTGTGTTTATAAAATGTACTGATGTTGTACTGCACTTGGCAGGCAAAAGTTTTCGAGAGGAGCAATGCGAGTCCTTCAATAACTTCAGCCTCAACACCAGCAGACTTGGACCCTCTGTAATGTGGGTCCCTAAATACTCTGGAATTTCTCCAAAAGACAGATGCAAACTTATCTGCAGAGCCAGTGGCACAGGATACTTTTACGTACTGGCTCCAAAGGTGTGGACATTACTATCTCTGCATTCTCTGTCAAGAATTACATAATCTCAAGTATCAGAGGAAGTGGGCAACTCTTATGTTGATTGTAGAAGTTTATTTGTGTCAGATATGGATGTGTAAAGTGAGAGGCACCAGAATAAGTTACGTCAATGGCAAGCCGGGAAAAGGAAAGAGTAGCTGTGGACAGAATTATATGCAGCTGTAGTGTTTCGGTCAGAACCAGCAGAAAATAAACAAATTACAGAGTGAACCTCTCAGACAGTGATACTCCCATTGTGCTTCCCTGAGGCTGAGTAGCTTGTACGGTATGTTCAATCACCTCCCTTCGGAAAGACCAGTTTTGTATAACGTAACACCGTTTAGTTCTGTCTGAGTGTTCTGTATTAGGCAGTCACTGCTAGTGTAAATACATTAGACATTAAGTTTGTTAAGCAGAGTGCAATGACGGAGTGTTTTTTCTGTGTGAGCAGGTCCTGGATGGAACGCTCTGCTCCCCAGATTCTTCAGCAGTCTGTGTTCAAGGGAAGTGCATCAAAGCCGGCTGTGATGGAAAGCTGAGCTCCAGCTTAAAGTATGACAAGTGTGGAGTGTGTGGAGGGAACAACCAGAACTGCCAGAAATTCTCCGGAGTGTTTACCAAACCTGTGTACGTTGCATTTTAAGTGTTTCCATGTTCTAAACTATATTTGTGTGTGACATTAGATGTCAAATATAACAGCTGTTCTTGTTTTTAGACATGGATATAACATTGTGATCACCCTACCAGCCGGAGCTTCAAATATAGACATCAGGCAACGTGGCTACCGCGGTTTGGTCAACGACGACAACTACTTAGCAGTCAAGAACATTCATGGTCAGTATCTTCTCAACGGCAATTACGTGGTGTCTACTGTTGGGCGACACATCATTGTAAACGGCACTACACTACGCTACAGTGGAACCTCCACAGCTGTAGAGAAGCTACAGGCAATGAGACCCCTCCAGCAGCCCTTGACAATAGAAGTGCTGTCTGTGGGGAAAATGACACCTCCACGTGTGCGCTATTCATATTACCTGAACAAGATGATGAATAGGAAGATTCTAAAGAAGGGGGAGACGAAGCATTTACAGAACAGCATTCTGGTAGACACCAACAAGGTGCAACTAAAAAAGCTAGCCTACCAGAAACCATCCAGCAACTGGGTTACCAGTGACTGGGAAGAATGTTCTGTAAGCTGTGGCAATGGATTTCAGAAAAGACTTGTCCAGTGTCTAGACTCAAATGGGAAAGCAACTGAATATTGCGACAGCAGTCAAAGGCCTAGTTCTCTGAAGGTGTGTGGTGAACCTTGCCCTATGTGGAGTATCGGCGAATGGTCTGCTTGCTCCAGAAGCTGTGGGAAAGGTTTCAAGAAAAGGGCTCTACAATGTATCACTCAAACCGGGCTCCTCCTGCCAAGAGACCACTGCTCAAGCAAAAGGAAGCCCCAAGAACTGGATTTCTGCAGAGTTCAAACTTGCTAGAGACTTGTTAAGACTTGCAAGAACTCTTTTAAGCATTGTGGACATGGTCCATAGCACTGTTTGGTTTTTTTTCAGTCTAAACAAACCTCTTGATTTACATTTGCTGTCACTTGGGTCTCTCATGGTTCATCATGTGTACCATGATTCAGCAGGAGATAGTTACTGGTGAGACTACAGACATACATGTTTGAAAAGGCTGAGGTAAAAAAAAAAAAACGCTTGCATTTTTGTGATGATTTACCTACCTCATAAAGACACTGACCCATAGTACAAGATTATTTGTTATATTATTATAACATTCATTTTTACATGTAAAAAAAAATATGACAAATACAAAATTCAGCAGACAATATTTAGAGAAACATACATTCATCTCATTTGTACAACTGAGCAATTGAGGGCCTTACTCAAGGGCCCAGGAGCGGCAGCTTGGTGACCCTGAGATTTGAACTCACAACCTTAATAGGCCAAAAACTTAATCACTGAGCTACAACTTCCTCACATGATCATGGTTCAACATTAATTGAAAGTATCTGTGTACTGGTTTTATTCTCTGCTGTATTTAAGGAGATCTATTGTGTCTAGTTAGACAAGACTTAAACATCTATTGCTTGATATAATTGTACTTAGGAAGAGTTTTGTTTTTGTTTTTTCGAAAAATTCACACGCAGATTGGTTTTGTATTTTGTATCTTATGCTGTAGTAAGAAGCACTTATATTTTGTTACCAGTTTTCTTTGTATACTGTGTATACATAATTTTAACTGTGCATAAATAAATATGAAATACTGTACATACTTCAACTTTTTTTAAACAATGCTTATCAAATATAAAATGGAGTTTCCAAGCAACAGAGAGCAGAAGGTTAGATCATTTTGACAAGCTGTAGTCACTAAGCTCTGTGATGGAGTTGGAAATTACTGGTGCTGCTTCAGCACACTGTAATTCTGCTGATACAACTGTTCTGTATCTCGCAGGAAAAACAGCGGCAGCCTACCACATGCTGAATAATCTTTTTGTACTGTCAAGGAGAATAAGACCCACTCACACATATATCTAACTGCACATGCAGCGAGATTTGTTTTTCCAGAGATGCCAGAGGAAACCGGAGTACCCAGAGGAAACCCCCGAGGCATGGGGAGAACATGCAAACTCCACACACGCAAGGCGGAGGCGGGAATCGAACCCCCAACCCTGGAGGTGTGAGGCAAACAAGCTAACCACTAAACCACCGTGCCACCCTGTCATACCAAAGCAAAGTTAGAAGCACATGATTGTGTAGAAGACGTCTGTCTATGCTGTAGCAGTAAAATTTTCCTTCACTGGAATTAAGATGCCCAGACCTGGTCCAGTGTGATAATGCTACTGTGCTGTGAGGTTAGGATGAGGTTTTTCTTTTTCAAAGCTGGTGTTGAAGATCTCGAGTGTCCTGCACAGAGCCCTGACCTCAACCCCACTGAACATCTTTGTGTTGGAACACTGAGTGCACCCCAGGCCTCCTTACCCAACATCAGTGTCTGATCAAACTACTTCTCCTGTAGATGAATGAATATAACATACCCACAGTCACAATACAATATCATCAACAATCACATCTGGGTGTGTCAGGTGTCTACAAACATTTGGCTATATAGTGTAGTTACATTTAATGTTGTCGAACGCCAGTGTAATAAGTTAGCAGCTACAGTACAGTGGTGTGAAAGTGTTGGCCCCCTTCCTGATTTATTTATTTTTTTGCATGTTTTTCACACTTTAATGTTTCAGAACATGAAACAAATTTAAATATTAGTCAAATATAACACAAGTAAACACAACATGCAGTTTTTAAATGAAGGTTTTTATTATTAAGAGAAAACAAAATCCCAACCCACATGGCAATGTGTGAAAAAGTGTTTGCCCCCTAAACCTAATAACTGGTTGGCCCACCCTTAGCAGCAAGAACTGCAATTAAGCTTTTGTGATAACTTGCAATGAGTCTTTTACAGGGCTGTGGAGGAATTTTGGTCCACTCATCTTTGCAGAATTGTTGTAATTTAACCAATAGAGGGTTTTTGAGCATGAACCTGCCATTCAGGTCAGGACTTTGACTAGGCCACAACAATGTCTTCATTTAGTTTTTCTTCAGCCATTCAGAGGTGGACTTGCTGGTGTATTTGGGAGAACCTAAGTTCGCGTCAGCTTGGGGTCACGAACAGATGGCCTCACATTGTCCTTCAGGATTTTTTGGACAGCAGAATTCATGGTTCCATTTATCACAGGAAGTCTTCCAAGTCCTGAAGCAGCAAAACAGCCTTATACTATCACACTACCACCACAGGCAAGCCTTTATGTTCTTTTTGCTCAGCAGCGGTTTTCGTCTTGGAACTCTGCCATGCAGGCCATTTTTGCCCAGGCTCTTTCTTATCAAGGAGTCATGAACACTGACCTTACCTAAAGCAAGTGAGGCCTGCAGTTCTTTGGATGTTGTTGTGGGGTTTTTTGTGACATCTCTTGGGATAATTTTGGTCGGCGGGCCACTCCTGGGAAGGCTCACCACTGTTCCATGTTGTCGCCATTTATGGATAATGGCTCTCGCTTTGATTCGCTGGAGTAAAAAAAAAAAATTATAAATGGCTTTATAACCCTTTCCAGTCTGATAGATCTCAATTACTTTCTTTCTCATTTGTTCCTGAATTTCTTTAGATCTTGGCATGATGTGTAGCTTTTGAGGATCTTTTGGTCTACGTCATTTAGTCAGTCAGGTCTTAATTGAATGATTTCTTGATTGTGAACAGGTGTGGCAGTAATCAGGCCTGGGTGTAACTAGATTAATTGAACTCTGGTGTGATAAACCACCGTTAAGTTATGTTTTAACAGGGGGCAAACACTTTTTCACACATTGCCATGTGGGTTTGGATTTTGTTTTCCCTTAATAATAAAAACCTCCATTTAAAAACTGCATGTTGTTAACTTTAGTGTTTGTTACTTTACTTTCGTGTTTGTTATCTTTGACTAATATTTAAATTTGTTTGATGATCTGAAACATTAAAGTGTGACAAACGTGCAAAAAAAACACAAATCAGGAAGGGGGCCAACACTTTTTCACACCACTGTATAATGTCATTCCCTCAATTTCATTATTCACTCACTCATTTTCTACCGCTTTATCCGAACTACCTCGGGTCACGGGGAGCCTGTGCCTATCTCAGGCGTCATCAGTTATCCATTTATAAGAGGGATAACGGTATAATTAACTGGAGAGCTTATTTCTTTCCACTGGGGAACAAAAGTGAAAATGCACACCCTCAAAGCTTATAACCTGTGATGCCTTTTCATTTGATACAAAAGCCTGTGGAGGGCCAGCCACAATACATAAGAAGAAGCTTCCCCATATTCAGTCTTTGTAAAGAAGATGACAACTCTCCTTTTCAAACAGCCTTCACATGACCTTTAACCCTGCTGGCTAAATATTTTCCGCGGCTTTGGGTCTTTTGTGCCCTTGAACTAGCAAATCCCACCATTTGGCATTGCAAACATCCATGAAAATCTTTATGATCAGCGTTTCAGAGAATAATGTCACCTGAAGGCCATATTAGTGACTTCAATAGCAGACTAAAATTTGGTAATAAAAAAGATTTACCAAATGAAAACTCTGTGAATTTGGCTGTTGGGGATAATTCCATTGTCAAGAAACATATAAGAGATACATATATGTGTGGGTGTGAAGAACGATTACTAGTATATTGTATAGAATGATCATTTTAGAAGGCTTCGGTTCCTGAATGATTATTATTGTTAATGTCCAGACCATATTTTTAAAAAATGCTTCGTGTGTCTAGTTCAGTCTGAGAGAGTTTTCAGCTTTTTCTTATCCCCTAATTCTTTGTTTGGACCACCCATGAATTCAAAAGTCAAGCATGACCGAGACCTACTATTGTTTTAGTGATGGAACAGAAGAAAGATTCCCCTTTATCTTGTGTGGTGGCACCATGTGAGGTGCAGCTTTCTGAAAGGTCTTTCAAGGGCTCAGGTTAATGTAATAGACAAGCTTGGTTAGAAGGGGATAGCTCTGTTAGAAAGATCGCACATAAGAACAAGGGCTATAAACTCTTCAAGAGGCAGGGTCAAGGACGAGCAGGGGAAATCGTGTCATGTTCAGTGACAGAAAATGTAGGCAACAACGTCACATCCTGAAACACCGAACTGAAAGACTTTCCACAAATACCAGAGGATATCCTGGAGTGTAAAGTAAATACAGTGACTCCAGAAAGTCTTATCCCTGTGCCTCAGTGATGATTTCTCTTGTAGCTGTTTAATAACCAAATTAAGCAAATTAAGTATATCAGCATGGGATCTCTTTTCTGCCCCTTTTGAAGTTACTTACTACAAAAAGAGGGTGTCCTCAGAATTATAGGAAAATAATACACAAACAAACAAACAAATAAACAAAAAAATAAATAAATTTCCAGAAATTACAACAAATTATTTAGAGATATAATGTGTCTTATATGAGAATGTGAATAAATGTCATTTTGGCATTTTCTCCAACTCCAAATAAAAGGTACAGTAGAATGTTGGTGGTCATGCTCTGAAATTCAATTTTATAAGTTTAAATAAGTTAAAACATTTTAAAAGATTAAAAATTCTGGGCATTGACCTGGCCGTTCTTTTATTCAAGGCATTCTATTGCAGGATTTTTAATTTTTTTTTGGCTACTTAGTGTAACGTTCAGTAGAAACATATTTTCTCCCTTAACACAGAAGTCTACTTGAGTGGAGCATGTTCTCTTCTACAACTTCCCTATATTTGGCTCCATCCATTTTGCCTTTGATAGAACCAAACTTTCCAAAAAAAACTACAACACACTACTCCTTTACCATACCTGACATTCCTACCAAGAATTTTTCATTTCAAAGACTTTGTTTTCGTAAATTATGTAGTATGAAATTTCATGAAAATGTATGTGAGAACCTAAAATATTGTTATTGTTTATATTCTTAATAAACAATGTTTTTAATTTAAACAAACACATATAGCAAATAAATCAACTTCTTTTATTTGATACCTGATACTGACTTTCATTACTCTCCTTTTGTGTGAGAAGTTTTATAATGCTTTGTGATCTATAATACACAGTGTTATGGATTTATATACATGCCATATATATGTCTCTACATTTCAGGACAAGTGTTGAAGTCCAGGCTGAAAACATATTTGTTTAGTCTAGCTGTTAATTAATAGCTTTTCTTAGGTAAAGGAGTAGATCTGGGGGATTAATGGGCATAGAGTGTTTGGTGAACTGGGATGTTTGGATGCTGTTGCCTTATCACCCACGCAAGTCACTCAGGTTTGCAGACTGCGGAGTGGTGGGACGCTTTACATCCCAGGAAGCCCTGATATCTGTATCCTCTTCTGGCTCTCGCTTTTATTTATGCTGTTATAGCTAGTCTGGATTCCCTGTCTGCACTTTGCACATAATTTACATCTCATGATTGCAATCATAACCAACATCGCCCCCACCCACTCCCACCCCCCACCCCTCATCCCAATCTCTCTTTCTCTGTCAAGCTATACATGCCTCTCCTGAGCTCCCAGTGTTCCGAGTTACTAGACTGATCGCCTCGCCTCTTCTTCTGGACCTACTTTGTGAATCCTGACATTCTTCTCCTAGTTGGAGTATCATAGCCCGGTGTTCACCCTGCTGGGAAGTGATCTGCATGGTTAACCAGTGTCTCATGGGATTGTTGTGGATGAAGCCACCCAGAGACAGTCATGCCTACCTTAAACCAATGTTGTGTCAGTCAGCTGTATGGTCTGGTCTTTATCAAGCAATCATTTGAAGACTTCGGCAGGAAGGAATTAGTGTCTGGTCTATTGTATCCTCAGGATCTCTCAGTTGCACTATTATTAACTGTTGTAGAAAGGACACTATTTACATTTATATTATTTACTGTCCAGTGTCACCCAAATGAGGACGAGGTTTTGGTTTTTAGGTCTTAACTTTATTTTTTAGGTTTTAACTTGAATTTAGTTTTGCCTGATGTCAGGAATGGGAGTTACTTAGGAGTTACTAGTTTTGTGCTCAAAATTTTTGTCTTTTTCTTTATGAAAGCTTCGCTCAGGTCTCTCCCTGACTTTAAACAGGGGATGAAAACATTTTATTACGCATACAATTGCTTTATTTTATTTTACTTTTATTTAACTTTATTTCTTTAGAGCATTACATCAAAATAATCCATTCTAATATGCTTAAATTTAAGCATATTTTTAAATTTTTAAAATTTTTTAAATTTAAAAAGGTGCAATGCAGCAAAATGAAAATTAATCCCTTTTAGCTACTAGGCTTTTGCTGATTTGTCCATGTAGAAAAGGACAACGTGAGTTTAATCTTAATTTGCCACAGTTTTCACACTAGACTGATTAGTCTTTTCACCCTACTAAGCCTCTGCAAAGTAATGAAAGCAACACTGGTTTTCATTCTTCAACTGATAATGGAACAACTGTCCAGAAGAGCCTCACTGTGAAGTGCTGGAATACCCAGTCACTGAAGGGTCAATGCACAGTTACAGACATAGTGACAGACATGCATTCAATGCTTCTCGAAAGCTTGTGAAAATTAATATCAAATTAGCAACACATTGGGTAAAATAAAACTAGCAGCCCATTGAGTAAATATAATGGATAGAAAAAGCTGTTGTTATTGTTCAGGCATTATCTGAGAGAGAAATACTGTATAACATCCACATCAAAATGAGGATCTTGGAGACTTTGTCCTGTCTGGAACCAACAACCACACAACAGTCATTCTGAATATCTTGAAAACATTTGTAGGATTTTGATGCACATAAACATTTGTAGGATTTTGATGCACATAAGCCAATCTGCTTTTTTCATTTTCATTCTTGCTAGATATATATATTGTTATTTTCACGGTGCATTTAAAACTATCACTCCTTTTACTTCATACTGGAATGAAACAGCTGCTCACAAAAAATATGCAGGCAAAACCTTTTGCATCTCATAATTCTGCTGAAGAGATTAAGAGAGGCTCCAGTGCAGAAATTCCTTCTTATACATTCACGTCTGTGAAGTCAAACATCACATAAATAGATTATAATCTGTCAGGTGTCTCTTGAAAGTACAGTATGCCCTGTGTCTACATTATGAATGTCATCATCACACTGTTCGAAAGAGTATGAGGTAATGCTTCTTAAGGGCCCCAGGCACTTCCTCTCACTCACTTCCTTCTATCTCTTTCATAACAGTTTAACTAATTCAGTGCAACGTTAACTCCGCTGATTTTATGTATTGCTTATATGGCAGGTCCTATGAGAAGGGTCATAAGTGTATTGCTTGACTCCAAGGGTGCACTAAAAGCTGAGAGGCTTGAATAGTCCACACAAAAAGGACCTGTGTGGCATCTGTTCAAGATGGTCCCCAGTATAGAAACCTCAATCACGCCAGTGTATTTCACTATGTCTCACTGAGCTCATTCAACCCCCATTAAGAGCTGGATTGCAGACACAAGCCAGAAACGGTTAGACGGCGCAGTTTTGTTAGGATTTATTGTTCTGACGCTGGTCATAACTCTCAACTAATGTTCTGGTCTTTCCAGCTGTGTGGTTGTTTTAGTGAGCTGTGCTGGAAGTGTCAAATTTACAATAAACTATTATGCAAAACTTGATGGGCCGTGTTATGAGGAACATTATTACAAAAATCATTCATGTTTTCAGATGATGTGCATAGTGTAGGACTATACAGTACTTTGTTGAGCTGATTACTTTCAGCTATTGGACAATAAATCAAGCCCTGATCATGGTGTATTAATCAGGTCCCTTTACACTAAGCACACTGCCCCAGCCATGTACTTTTGAGCTTGTGTTGCCCTATTATATTTTTTACGTTTAGCTTTAAATGGCTGTTGGCAGCATTTTTTTTTTTGTCTCTGAAGCCCACTGGACTGTTGGATGTAGGCACAATGGATTCTTATTTCCTGAGAATTTACACAAATGCCATGTCTGTGTCTGTGTCATTGAAATATTACTCATACTGACAATGCAATACATAAAATCCTCAGAGAGATCCCCATTCAATCTTATCTAATAGAGTGATCATATATTCTGTCTAGCAGTAGAATACTTCATAATAAAATGTGCAAAATTTATATAGTGTAATGCAGTAATGTAACCTCGAAAATAAAATTAGTAATTACAGTCCCATTAGATTCAGCTGCTCAGATTTAAATATTCAGTCCATATGTTTTGGCTCAAAAACAAAACATTAGCCACTACAAGTAATAAAAGTAAACAGGAAATAGGCAAACCGTGACATAACCTCATTGAAATTTCTTAATTAAATTGAAATTAAAACATGAAACGATGCTGAATTAAACATAAGATGTCTACTGGAAAAAAATTGGCATATGCTCAGACCTCCATTGCTCACTCTCATAGAGATGTAGAAAACAGTCCAGCTCTAGAATTCTCTTGACTGCACTCCCCTGATATTCTTTCTCAAAAGCAGATGTATTCTTTGGGAAAGACATCAACAGTTTAAAGCAGCTGCTGCCAACAGCTACAAACTTGTTAGCAGAGGTTTTTTTGAAATGAAGCGGAAAACAGATATAAATGTAATTTACTGAACAGAATTCAAGTTCATTTTAAACACCAAAACATTTGTTCTAGTGCTTTAATATAAATGATTCCTTTACATTCAGATATACAAAACTTATACTAGGAATTCTAAAGTCTAAATTTAAATAAATGCTTATTTATTTATGAAAAAAACCCCAAAAATATTACTTAAATTGAGTTCTTTCCTGAATGTTTAGATAGCTGATTGAAAACTTTTGTCTCAAACCCTCTGGCAGTGGTAGCATTGAGCTAAAAAAAAAAACTGATCTCTATCTACTATCCAACTATAGGCCAATATCAAACCTTCACTCTATTGTTGTAGCACAGCAGTTATAACTACATGAGATTAACATTCATGGAATGTATCAATCAGAATTTAGGCCTCTGATCAGTGCAGGGACTAGAGTAGCTTTTGACATGCTATTTAACTTAGACTATAAAATACTGATGGTGTTAAGTAAAGTCTTATTTACCTGATTGTTATTAGTTTGTAGATCTAAATAGTGACATCTCTAAGCATACAAAGTTTAGGTTCTGTGTTTCACAAGGTTCTGTTTTAGGCCCACTGCTTTTCTCTTTATTTAACTCTTGGTGTGGTTATTTATAAACATGTATTAGCTTCTACTGTTAAGCTACTGAAAGCTAAAGGCACCAGCTTATTAAGAAATTTACATTAATATTAATATCAATTAAGAATAATAAGCTGAATATTATTATTGAAGAATGTGTAAAGGACATTAGACACTGGATGCTTTCTAACTTCCTCCTGCTTAACTCTGACAAGACAGAAGTGTATATGTTACAGCAGGGCCGTGATGCCCAACCTGTCTACAGGGAGAGATGATAACATGTACCTACCCAATGATATAACCTTTGATTAGATAGGGGAGCCACCAGTGTCTCTCCAACATGAATAAACAGCTTTTCCAGTGCCCAGATTGCTGCTGTCCAGTCAATGTAATGTCAGAATGTGCTCCAGTTCATAGTAATTGTGATTCCCCTACTGTATATTGACAGTCAACCAAACAGCTCCCAAAAGTGGCTGACCTTAGCTGGGATACCTGTGATTGACATGACCTGGTATACATATCCAGGAAACCCTACTATATATGCAATACTAAAGAGGAGATTTGAGGAGATGTGAACTCCATGTGGTCTTTCACATCAAAACATTTGTCAGACTGTATATTTATAATAACACCCTCCATTGTCACCCATATGAGGATGGGTTCCTCTCAAGGTTTCTTCCTTCCATTCTAGGGAGTTTTTCCTTGCCACTGCTGCCTGAGTCACCTCAGACTTGCTCATTGGGGATAAATACATACACATTTATCCCCAACATCTAATATTAATCTTGAATTTTGTATTCTATTAATCTTTATATTATTCTTTATATTTACCTTTTGTTCCATGTTTATGTTCTGTAAAGCCGCTTTGAGACAATGTCAATTGTAAAAAGTGCTATACAAATAAACTTGAATTGAATTGGATATGGCGACACTGTACCTCACCATTGTCTGGCCACCATCATGAGTGTTGAATAAATTCTTCTCTAGCACTGCCATGTGCGGCAATGGTCATTAAATAAGCTTTAAACATAGCTAGGGATATAACATTTGTCTAAATGTCCCTGCAGTAAAATGCTCTGCCATGGGACACCACACTTGATCTTGTGTACAAACAAGTCTTGTGAACTAGGGGCTTGTGTACTAGGGGACATTTTCTTGCATTTCCTGCACTGCTGGATCTATAGAATGTGTCTTACCCTGAATGGCCATGGAGAACATTCTATTGCACTGGGACATTAAGTCCACTTGAACTCAGAGCTGAGGGACAGCACCGGATCCAGGGTGTTTCTGGCCATTTCAGAGCCACAAGCAGAACTCTGTGGCCTGAACTCTTCTGCAGTGTTGACAAAATGAATAGAACAGGAAAAAATGCATATAGCAGACATTGACGTCAGATGTGGGCCAATGCATCCTGACCTAGGGCTATCCCATTCCCTCAGGGAAGAGCTTAGATGACAATGACAATATTGTGCTTCTCCAGCAAATGATCTGTTTTCAGTAAGGATAGGATGTGACATCTTTGTGCAACAATTGACAACTCTGGAAGCTTCACAAAGAGATGCAGAGGGGAGCACAATCATTCATTGCCATATGTGTGAGTTGGTGGAGACAACAAACCTCATGACTTGCTATTTGAAGCACTGACTTAACTATTCAACCACAACTTTGTGCCCTACCTCTATGCTGTGATACCCCAGAGGGCAAAGGATTGAAGGTAATGAAGCGAAAACAAAACTAACATGTAGCTAAATTGAAGCAAATACAAAGTTATCAGAAAGCTAAATAAGTGCAAATGTATGCATTTACCACAGCTCTAGCATGAAACTAGCACAAAATATAAATATAAAGATCTCTGTGCTCTATCTGATTTTTTTTAATAGCAAAAAATGCTGGGTTGTGTTAACTCTCTAGTCATTATAAAATATCTTAGCAAAAGGTTTGTTACCTGCTCAACCAAACATATTTATTTAAACATATCCTGTTTTATATATGTTTTAAATACGTATTTTACATTATGCTAGTTTTAAAGGTAAAGCCTTTGATGTCAACAGCATTTAGATTTTTTCTTTTCTTTGAGCTTGAAAAATATCTAATCAGAGATCATTAAGTAAAGGTTTATGTTCTCACTTAGTTTTCATGTTGAAGCCTGTGGCATTTATTAGGTCATTTGTAGTGATCAGAGCACTGCTTGGGATAAGTAAATTAGAGGAAAAAGCATAGCTTCAGGCTCAGCTAATCCTTAAAATGTCAAAAAGCACTGACAATCAGGATGAAAGATGGAGTCCAATGGCATTATTGAATTCCTCTGCACTCAGTAAACAGAAAGGCCCCTGAACTAAAGAGAAGAGAGGCCCAGCATTTTGGGAAAGAGGAAAAAGCTCGTTGACTTTGATTTTAAATAGTCAGCATGAACACAGAGGAGTGAGCACACTTCAGTAAGTCTGAGTAAAGGAACTCAGTCAAGTTCAGATGTTTGACTGAGGGAGAGACTGTGAACACAGCTGACATTTTGATGAATCTGTCAAGTCCATAATCCCCAATGTCTTGAGCAATATTTGCTAAAGTCCTGCCTTTTACTTTGTTGCTATGGGAATACATGATAATACACTCAAAACTGAATACTACAAATACATTTACAAAGTCTTATGTTTGTTAGGATTCAGGTATAAAATATATTAGTGTTTGTAACTGATTTGTAATTTTAATTAAGCAAGTTATTTTATAATCAACTAATTTTATCATCACATTAGACACAAACAATATATAGGCTATAGACAGCAACGGGAATCTTTGCAGATGCAGATGCAGTTCAAGCAAACTGATGGTGGTTTCTTTTCCATCAAAGTTTCTTTAATTGCAGACTTGTACACTTTTTGCTGCCGTTCTCCAATTTAATTCTGATGAAAAAGTTTAATTTGCATCATTTGACTGTCAGCACAAAAGGTTTATCTGATTAAATAGCGGTTGTTAAGTTTTACTGGAACTCTTTATATTCAGCATCATTAAGAACCTCCTTCTATGTGTTCTGTTAAGGGCGTTCACACTTTTTTCCTTTAACAGCAAGCACTCATTTGTAATTTTATGTATGTAATCCCTTTTAGAAACACTGCCAGTGCATTTGAGGTGATGGAGAAGCTTTCAAAACCTAAATAGATAAATAGATAAAAATAGATAAATAGATTAATGAAAAAAACTAACTAACTAAAATAAAGCTGAAAAAAATAAATAAAAAAAAATAAAAATTCACTGCCAATATTCCAGTTTCATTCATTCACTCATTTTCTACCGCTTATCCAAACTTCTCGGGTCACGGGGCCTGTGTCTATCTCAGGCGTCTTTGGGCATCAAGGCAGGATACACCCTGGACGGAGGGCCAACCCATCTCAGGGCACACACACACTCTTATTCACTCACACACACACACACACACAACGGACAATTTTCCAGAGATGCCAATCAACCTACCATGCATGTCTTTGGACCGGGGGAGGAAACCGGGGAGAACATGCAAACTCAACACACACACAAGGCGGAGGCGGGAATCGAACCCCCAACCCTGGAGGTGTGAGGCAAACGTGCTAACAATGTGTGTTTCATGATTTTCCAAAATTTGCAATGTAGTTAAAAATAACAACTTGGCTATTTACTGAATAAAAGTAGATGTTGCCACTTTTTCAGATCAGCAAAAGAACAATTTGAGGGAAAACTATAAAAGCATCTGCATTTACAATGCATCAGTAATATACAAGCCTCACAACCTCTGGCACTCATTTGAGCAAACTGATCCAAACCAATCAAAATTACAGGCCAAATAATGGCTGTGCTCTTGACAACAAAATTGTAATAAAAACAATATTATAATTTTGTAATAAAAAATTATAATTTCTGCAAAAATTAACACCAGTGCAATGAATCAATCAAACATCCATTACATAAAATGTCATCGAAAGTGAATAGAAATATGAAAGTGTATCAAACAGGCCATGCAAAGAAATGAGGTCTATTTTCATTTTGAGGTTTAGTGTATGCATCATTAATCCTTTATTTTAGAAAATAAGGTTGCATTTTATTTGAGGCTAAGGTCCATTCAACTCCTACCTGACTTCTCCAGTGAGTGATTCTACAGGATCCCTAAGCCTCCTTAAATGTTCCCTCAGAGCACTGTCTTTAGAATTTCGCAGCTCATAACTCACAATTTAATTTCAAGCTCAACATAAGGCTGTACTATACAAGTTACTTTACAGATCCTCTAATGAAATTTAACCTTATAAAATAAGAAACGTTTAGACAATCTGGAGCTGCAGTGTTTCTAGATGACGTTTTCTGCTCTGATTAAAGGTCTGCTCGCTTACTGTTAGAAGCTAAACCTTCAAAGGTACCTGGCCATAAGCACTAATTTTCTAGTGTATTGTTGGGACAAACTACAACTACAATTTGGGCATCTGTACAGTAAAGTCATTTTCCCTCACTAAGCTCTAAGCACTGAGGTATTAATGTTGCTTTAACATTAAAGCTGTCTAAACAACCAAGGTAAAGAACGTGAGCAGGTTTTTGATTGCAATAATACAAAACTTCTTTATTTGAAGGTTTTTGTACATTGCATTCCTCAGTCCAGGGTAGGCAAATATTTAAATACACAAAAACTTCATTAGCTTCATACTGGTCATTAGATATTATTAGATATTATAGTGAACCTATTATAAGGGTAGAATTCCTTGCAGAGTTAAGATGTTGAGTGCATTACATCATACACAGAGTATGCAATGCCTCCACAAGTCCATTAAAGAGAAGAGTATAAATCCTGCCAGTTAGAACAGTCCCATAATGAACATGTTGGTTTCACAAAATTGAAACAGACTGTATAGGTTATATAAGATAAATGTCATTTCCAAACCGGAGAAACAGGTGTCTGAAATTTTACTTTTACAGACTAAGCACCAAAGCACTAAATAATAAGTCTGTGTGTCATGCTACTGCTATTTGCTGTCATGCTATTTGATAGATAAATGATTGCATGAACGAATGTTAAGTTTTAGTAAAAGGTAAACACTTTTTTTTTTTTTTTAATAATTGATACTGAAACAGACCAAAGGCTTTCTCCGTATAGATAGAAACATAACATGGAGACAAGATGGTAATTCAGTAATTACCTGTACCAGATAAAAAAACGTAGAAACTGTAGAGAAAAAATGTGAGGACATGATGGTCCAGCGGTAGGGCGCTGGGTTTATAATCAGAAAGTTGGGGTTCAAGCCCACAAGCTGCTGAGACATCTACGTTGGGTCATTGAGCAAGGCCTTTAACCTCACCTGCTCCAGGGGCACCGCACGATGGCTGACCCTGCGATCTGACCCCAGGCTCATAATAACCTGGGATATGTGAAAACTGTGGAAGTCATGGCCTAATGGTTAAAGAGTTTGTCTTCTAACCTTAAGGTTGTGGGTTCGAGTCTCGGTCAGCAATACCACGACTGAGGTACCCTTGAGCAAGGCACTGACCACAAAAAATTCTTTCATACGCACATGAATTTATTGCCTTTATGCAGAAAGGATTTACCTAGTGCTGGCCGAACGTAGGTGGACAAATGCATGGGGAAAATCATGTCTTAAACATATGTGCAGAAATTTAGGCATGAAGATGCTGAAAATGTTTTGATTGTATCAGATGACAAGACTAAAGAAAAGCAGGAGGTCATCAATTTTATTTGGAACTGAAGATAGGGAAAATTGTCAGAGAAACATCCAACTGGTCTGTAGAGGTTTTAGCATCATATACACTGTTGGTTTCACAACACTCGAGTTACTGCTCAGTATAGGAAAAGACCAAATTTACTTGATAACAATTACACAAAAGTCACCATGTACTGCTTCAAAATCTCTTGAGCTGGGTATAAATACCGTTAGAAACACAATGTCAACAGTCACCATCCTTTAACTAATATATTGTGAGAATCTCAGAAAGCAAGTGTTCAAGGAATGCAAAGTGAATGGGGCCGTAATCTCTGCTTTAAATGGAAGGACTCGTGCCTGAACAGGAATGAACTGTTTTCTTTAACTGGGCATGAAAGTCATGGTACAGTACTGTTTCTGACTCTAACTGAGAGTTAGGGAGGCAGGAGTTAACTGTCTACTGGTTAAAGCTCCAAATATGTTGCTGTTACAGGTAATGATTAAGCTTTGTAAACTTTTGTCTTAATGTTTAGCAACAGATTCACCCTGGTCAGGGCAATAATTGTGTGTACATTATGAGTGGACAGCATGGAGCCATTTACTCCCACTGTGGTTTTTTGAAGCCTTTTTTGATCATAATTGCAGCCAGAGACTGCGGAGTAAATATGGCCAAGGGGACAGTGGGTCTGCTTCTCTCCCGTACCCGCACATTTTGATGATAAGCATGAGCGTGCACAGTGTAATGCTACATGGACACATGCAATGATTTTAAGGCTGCAAGTTGCCAATTGCTATATTATAAAGTTAGCAGTAAATGTTTCCATTACTGGTTAGTAGTGGTAGTGCAACTAGCATTCTTTACAACAACAAATCTGTTTTCTTGCTGCTAAAATGAAAGATTTGGCATTTTGTGCATAAAATCAACCAGTGTATAATTTGCATCATATCATACAAGACTGAGGAAAAGCAGAGTGTGCTCTTTGCCATGGATCACTTACGATCTACTGTCTTTACTCGCTCTGCTATTGACTATATCAAGCTGCTCCACTCACTCACTCACTCATTTTCTACCGCTTATCCGAACATCTCGGGTCACGGGGAGCCTGTGCCTATCTCAGGCGTCATCGGGCATCGAGGCAGGATACACCCTGGACAGAGTGCCAACCCATCGCAGGGCACACACACACTCTCATTCACTCACACAATCACACACTACGGACAATTTTCTAGAGATGCCAATCAACCTACCATGCATGTCTTTGGACCGGGGGAGAAAACCGGAGTACCCGGAGGAAACCCCCGAGGCACGGGGAGAACATGCAAACTCTGCACACACAAGGCGGAGGCAGGAATCGAACCAAGGCCCTGGAGGTGTGAGGCAAACGTGCTACCCACTAAGCCACCGTGCCCCCCTAGCTGCTCCATATTTGCAAAAAAAATAAAAAATAAAAACTTTTCTCACCTTTGTGTCTACATCAAGTTTCCAACTGTTGCACATGTTCTGATATTGAAAATAAATGATCTCCACTTCATTTTTTGCTACAGGCTCTGTAATTGTAAATGTAGCACATAAAGACAAGTACAACTTAAGATGGCACAGAATTTTGTATACACTACGTAGTTCATATAAACTACCAACTGACTATTTAATAACTGCACAGATAAGATGAGATAAGATAATCCTTTATTCTTTCCACAACAGGGAATTTTTCTTTGTTACAGCAGCATCAGGAAAGCAGTGAAAGGAACAGATCATTTCAAGGCAAGGTGAATTAAAATGATAAATTACATTAACGGCATTTAGCAGACACCCTTATCCAGAGTGACTTACAACTGAGCAACTGAGGGTTAAGGGCCTTGCTCAGGGGCCCAGCAGTGGCAGCTTGGTGGACCTGGGGTTCAAACCCATGACCTTCCTATCAGTAGCCCAACACCTTAACCACTGAGCTTTCACATTCCTACCACATAAATTAGTAAACAGCAGTAACTATTTACTCCTAACACCTATTATGTAGACAGAAATCACTGTTCTTTGTTACAGCAGTAAATAACATATCTGAATGGAGACATGCTCTGGTTCCACTTGTTCTGGTGAACTTTCCAACATACTTTGAGATGTACAGTATTTAATGTTGCTAGAATGAGAAGTGTTGTCTCATACAAGCAACCTTAGATTATTATGGAATTTAACTAATCATTAGCTGCCTTGGTTTATGCCATCACTACATTCACTTATATTGGTTTGACATTTATAATATCAGTGCAACAAGCTAGTTTAAACATCAAACCTAGCAATATGCCAGCTGAGGGTCTGTCTGAACAGTTTACAGCAAAACAAGACAGGTCTTTGCTACAGAAATGTTAAGAGCTTCAGGTGGGTTGGAAAGAGTGTGTGCACTCATGAATCTCGACTGTCATGTCCAAACCTCATCGTCAATCACCTCCGTGACCACACCCTAGTATTTAGCACCGGATGACTCTTATAAAACAGATTTATTGTGAGGAAAAATATTTTTTCAATGACAGAACACAATTCCCAAAAATAATTTGTTGAAATGTACACTGCTGTTCAGAAGTTTGGAATCACTCAAACTATACAACAACCGAAGCAAACAAAAAAGAAACATATACTTTTACACATAAGTTGAAAAATGGAATTGAAAATTTAGTTAAGATATGAATAAGACATGGCTAGAAATAATGATTTGACATTATGAAATAACAATTTAGTGATTCAAACTTTGCTTTCAGCAAACATTTTTCCAGTTGCAGCAATTACAGCCTTGCAGACCTTTGGCATTTTAGCCGTTTAGTGCATTGAGTTCATCTGTGGAAATGTCACTGTATGCTACTGTACCTAAAACACCTCCCAGAATTTGGAGTTACATGATGGACACTTTTTAATCATTTGGTCCACCTGCTGCCAACAACAACACAAAAGGCATGAGATCTATTTTATTTATCTATTTTAAAAAAAATAAGAAAAAAAATAAATATTGGGGCAGTCGTGGCCTAATGGTTAGAGAGTCTGACTCATAACCCGAAGGTTGTGGGTTCGAGTCTCGGGCCGGCCACAACTGAGGTGCCCTTGAGCAAGGCACCGAATCCTCCCCAACTGCTCCCCGGGCACTGCAGCATAAATAGCTGCCCACTGCTCTGGGTGTGTGTTCACGGTGTGTGTGTTCACTGCTGTGTGTGTGCACTTTGGATGGGTTAAATGCAGAGAAGAACGAATTCTGAGTATGGGTCACCGTACTTAGCCGTATGTCACGTCACTATTTCAGAAAGAATTCCAGATGACTAGTTGTTCCTTAAATAAGTTTAAATTGTAGCAGTGCTTTGGGTCATGGTACTGTTGTAGGAGGAAAAACTGGAAGTGAAAACTGGAAGTTTGGTCCATTTGCAGCACACCAGGTACACTCACACTCACCCACACCGATGGGCAAAGTAGTGCAGTCAAGTGGTGTCCAAGCTTATCCACAAAGAGCCAGTGTGAGTGCAGGATTTCTTTCCAATCTAGCAGGAGCTACACCTGATTCCAGCTGTTTGATCTTGGTTTTCAACAGACTAAAGTGTGATTTCTTAAAATAAAATCCAGCACCCACACTGGTCCTTTCCGGGTAAGACTGTACTTCCCCTGTTTTAGATGGTGGAAGGAAACCAGAGAACCCTAGAAAACCCATTCAAATGCATTGAGAACATTTGAAACTGGTGATGCAATACCACAAGCTCAGGATCAAACTTGGGACCCTGGAGATGGGTATCCAGGCAGATCTATAAGAATCAGTCATGTGGATTAAGCTGACATGAGTTAAACTTGAATCTGGCTAAAAAGATGGGCTACGGGTAATAAAACAAGTGCTCCAAATTTTGATGGGATCAAATCTAACCCTGTCTAATTACTTTTTTTATGTTATTGTTGTCCTTCAGCTGC
>NC_062528.1:6062096-6124596 GCF_022655615.1 Tachysurus fulvidraco | reverse complement strand
TCAGAGTGGTCTTTTCAAAGCTGAGAACAGTATTGACTTACATTTAATCTCATTTTATACAACTGAGCAATTGAGGGTTAGAGGCACCCTCATTCCCAGTGAACCTGGGAATCGAACTCCTATCCTTCTGGTCAGCAGTCCAATATCCTAATCCCTACCACATCCCCAAGTTTTGCAACTCCAGAGCATAGCATATGAGAACGGACATCAGCAAACTCGGGCTGTTAGACTTAATTCCAGGGGACATACAATTCTACATACACATGCTAAGATTGCACCACTCATTCTTTCTTGGATAAGAAACTTGGAAAATCGACTCTTCCTTAAAATAATGTTCCAGATCTATCAAACTGGGAGCAGCTCGTCTGTGCTCAGCCCTCTTCAAATCTTTCCAGACATTTTTGTTAGGATTTAGGCTCAGCCTGAGCCATTCCAAAACACTTGTCTTTTCTTCTGAAGCCATATCTTTGTTGTCTTGGAATTCTTTATCGATAGCTGCCTAACAGAGATTTTGTGCCAGAACAGATTAGGAGTTATCCATGATTCTCTTTATCCTGACAGTCCCAACTGAAGAGAATAAGCCCCATAGCATGATGCTGCCACCACCATGCTTCACCATGGGTATGGTGTTCTCTTCAGTGTTCATTTTGTTTTAGCACCAATACAGTATGTTCCTTAGAATTTTGTTCAAAACATTCTACTTTGCTCTCAACAAAGCACAACAAAATTCTGGTGGGCTGAGATATAAAGTATTTCCCCAGAGAAGGGTTTTTTTTTTATCCAGAAAGGCGAATGATGCTAGAGATTGTAGTTGCATGCAGGGAATAAGAAGAACTTGCTAGATATTCCTGCAGCATCTTTAAAATCATAGTAAGGTAGCATCACAGTGATGTCACAGTGATGAGGCCGACTCTGAGAATCCTGAGGCATCTGAAGATCTACCAGCTCCAGTGAGACTCTGAAATACTAAGAGGATATGTGAACTCCATGTGATCTTTTGCATCTATACAACATTTGTTAGACTGTATATTTATAATCACACCCTGCAGTGTCACCCATATGAGGATGAGGTTCCCTTTTGAGTCTGGTTCCTCTCAAGGTTTCTTCCTTTACCATCTAAGGGAGTTTTTCCTCCCCACTGCTGCCTGAGTCACCTCAGACTTGCTCATAGGGAATAAATACATGCACATTGTGAACAGGAGAATTGACTCTAATATTAATCTTTATATTATTCTTTATATTAACCTTTTGTTCTTTTTTATGTTCTGTAAAGCTGCTTTGAGACGATGTCAATTGTAAAAAGTGCTATACAAATAAACTTGAATTGAACTGCATTGAATGTTCCATTATCTCCTCTTGTTAATCATGACTATATCACCATGTTCTATAAATCTAAGGATTTGGGAAAAAAAAATTTAATCCCTCTCCTGATCCATACATTTCAAAAATGAGATTACGTACATGCTTGTTAAGCTTTTTGCAGACCACAGCCTTCATCAATTAATTGAAACCAAGAAGAGGGATGTTTAACAATCACACTTCATCGCATCTGGTGTCACTCAGGAGAGGATGAGTTCCCTATTGAGCCTGGTTCCCCTTATGCTGTCTTCTTTCTCATGTCATCACAAGGAGTTTTGACATGAATTATCTTGGATTAACCCTCCTTTGACATTGTCATCTTCAACATCTCTGAAAAATATGATCATCTTTTTTTTTTAATTCATAAACATGCACATGTTTTCAAAATGCCTGTAGACATTTTGACTGGTCATGTCTGGGGTCAGTTTGATCTCAACCTCATTTTGTGGAAAAAGATAACTCTCTAAATATATATATATACGGGGTTTTAGACTCATGGTATCTTATGTATGTAACTTAGTGAACCAGAGTTCACTAGGTTACAATGTATTCAATGATGGAGACTTTGAACGCACTTTTGTACGTCGTTCTGGATAAGGGAGTCTGCCAAATGCTGTAAATGTAAATGTAGCCAAATCGGTGCTTTTTCTTCATTATCCAATTATATGAAGACCAATTTTTGGAACTTTTACTATTTTGCATCATATATAATATAATATAATATAATATAATATAATATAATATAATATAATATAATATAATATAATATAATGGGTTTATCATGATATATAATGGTATATAATGAGTGCACGCATCAGTGTCCACAACCTGTTGATCAGTCACAAACACAAAAAAAAATATTTTTTGACCTTAAATATGAAATATTATTTTCCTAACATATGGTATATACATGTGCCTCAAGACATAATAAATATTAGGTGTTTTTCACACTGGGTATGTTTGCTGCAATTCAAATCCTAGTGTGATTGTTCCACAGCAGCATTGGTCTGGTTTCAGACTCACTTGATTCTATTAAACCCAGTGAATCTTAAATCATTACTAACATGCATGGAAAACACAACATGACACTTTTATTTGTGATATTATGTGCAGTAAGGCACCTTAGCCCTTCTGTGTCCCCCTGCCATTCACAGTACATGTTACACTCATAGTACAGGTTACTTTACTATCTAAATAAGTGCTGACCCGAGTACGAGTTGAGTTCACATTCATGGAAATCACGGCACAGTTCCAGTGCAACCAAACTCACAACACCTCCTACACGGAGTGCACTTCCTGGTCCACATGACAGCTTTTACAATAATAAGTTATCATTTATAATATATATTATATAATTAATATAATACACTGAGAAGACAAAAAGGTTAAATGAATGGTTGTTGACTGTGTAATGTGGGATTTCTTTATGTAGACAAAGCAATTATTGAAATATACAAATAAACTATATACACAGAAAAAGCCATGTTTGTGCTAGTATTATTTAGATGGTCAGACGCAAGTGTGTGAATAAACAAAAGCAAAACATTTTGAATTTAAGTCATTTATTATACATTAAAATATTTGACAAATTAAATTTGGACAGAACAGGGTTGTGTGGTTATTTATATCCGCTGTAAAAAAAAATGTGCGAAGGCAGACTCCCATCCAGCAAAGTGGATGCTTTACTGTGTAAGTATATATTATGTGTTTTTATGTAGGATGCTCTTTAATATACTGATCAGTAGATATTAGTGTTGAATTTTGCTAGTTTGGTTTGCACCAATGGGTCCCATTAGTTAAGTGTCGCTGTAAATCAATACAAAATTTTATGTCTGATTGCCTTTGCCTTATAATGAAACAGTTTGATCCTGACAGGATTGGTATCCTCCAGAAGAATTGAAACTGAAAGTTTTAATGAGTATAAAAATGGTGTAAATCATATGCTGTGGATTCACAATCTCAAAAAACTTACTAGGAAGCTTTGCTAGACACTTTTCTCCACAGCCACCACTATCATCATCATCAATATCTTCATCAAAACACAGCTGAGATAATATTCATCCATCCATCCATCCATCCATCCATCCATCCATCCATCCATCCATCCTCTACACCGCTCATCTCAGGAGACACACAGAGCAGAAGGCAGGTTAAAAACATAAACAGGATGCCAGTCTATCACAGCTGAGAGAATATCATTTAGGACAAAACATATGACTAACATTGCACACATGCACCAATTTGGATTTTCTCAAACTAATATTATTTGAATTTTTTTAATAACGTTCCTGAAATAAATGCAAACTGATACCATATAATATGGATGATTTCATTATAAATAAATTCATATTATAATGCACTATAATTTCAATTGGTGATTTTCCTGCTCAATATTTTTCTCTTTACAAGTTTTCAGAACGAGTTGACAGAAAAAAGTGGTCTGTGTGTGAGAATTGGAAGAGGACAAAGCCCGGGAGAAGAAAGAAAGACAACAGCTGCAGCTCAGAGTGGGTTATTAATCAGGAATTTAATAAACACATACCAGATTCCTGAGAAACTCTGCACTCTTGCAGATGCTCCTGTCAATACCTGCGTCATGACCAATCAGATGTCCTATAGAAGAATACAGTAGAGACAGTCAACAAAACTAAGCCAGCAACATTATGTGCCTGGTTCTAATACTGTTTTGAAGTAAAAAAAAAAAAAAATTATTTAACAAGTCCAGCAACCGTATCAGTCATCCGCATTTCTAGATAACTCTTGCAACAGTGGAAAAAAATCCATGTTCTATATTTTATTTGAAAATTGTTCACATACTGTACTCCGTATAATTCGGCAAGAGAAATAAGTCTAAGTCGGTATTTTACATCAGTAGGCCGGGTTATTACAAGAGACTACACATCCTGTGGCTTTGTTTACAGTCGATGGTGTGAGCAGCTATGAGGATTTGATGTGAGATGCAGTACTCAAGGCTCAAGAGATCTTTGTGACTTTCTGACGTAGTCGGAGGTCAGAAATTTTATCCAGCTTGACATAGTCCTGGCTATAACGTGTGCAGGAAAGTGTTCATGGATTCGAACACATTATTGTGTCTATACACTGGGATTTCTAGTGTGGCCACACATTTGAATGTCATCCCTGTTATGGTGAATTTTTCTGTGAGTAGACATTTATTTAGCAAGTTTGCCGCATCAGCGGAGGTCTTTACCTTAAATTTTCAGAAAAAGAAAAAGTAAGTGCTTTTGATGCTGGTGAGGAAATGACTTGTTTTTACAGCAGTTATAACAAGTGATCAGTTAAAATGTTTGCCGTTTGTTAAAATGATGATCCTCATCATTAAAAATAACTAGAAACGAATAGAAAGTATGAAAATAAATAAACAGATCAAATTTATTATTGTTTGCTAATTGAAACAGAATCGGATTTGTGTGTGCTGTTATAGGAACAGAATCAACTTTACATTGGTAAAAGTTAATCAGTTAATAATGCTTTGTGATGGTCCACATCATACAAGCTAGCTAATTTCATATAACACGCTCCATAAGTTGTTGGCTACAAATTTTGATTTACATTTATAGCATGTGACAAATCCCCAGTGGTGGTGGCTTAGTCACCCAAATGAGGATGGGT
Source organism: Tachysurus fulvidraco (assembly GCF_022655615.1). Lineage (NCBI taxonomy): Eukaryota > Metazoa > Chordata > Actinopteri > Siluriformes > Bagridae > Tachysurus > Tachysurus fulvidraco. Next base: position 6,119,607 of record NC_062528.1, on the reverse strand, counting down.
TCCCTTCTGAGCCTGGTTCCTCTCTTCCTCATGTCGCCTCCAGCTTGCTCATTAGGGATAGGGATAGATATATAGTGTTCTAAATGAATATTTAAATGAATATTTTAAAATTAATTTTACACTTTAAAAGTATGTATTCATTTATTTCTTTTTATTCTTATTTTTTCTTCTTATTATTTATATATAATATATAATTTTTTTTTCTCTTCTGTTTCTACACTTCTATAAAGCTGCTTTGGGACAATGCGAATTGTTAAAAGTGCTACAGAAACAAATTGAACTTGAATTCAGTGAACCTGGGATTTAAACTCACAACCTTCCAATTGGTAGACCAACACCTTAACCACTAGGCTACCATTTCCTCCATGTGGGGTTTGAATAAGATAAGCTACAGTTGCAGAAAGCGTGACAGAACATAGACAAAATGTTGAATAATGGTGAGTGGATTGAACGTGATTACTCACATACACCCAACTCATGTGCTCACTACTGACAGCCTGAGGAACACACCTACTCAGAGCGGTCATAGACACAAGCGTGTCCCAGCCTGTTTACACTGTGTGTAGTAGGTGTGAAAGATAGAAGGAATAAAGACAAGCGCTGAAATCTTCACACTCTCATCATATATGTTCATTTAACATAACATGTAAGCAGAAGGACAAATTCCACATAATCAGCAACGAGGTTTTATTTACTACAATTTTTTTTACTATTCATTTTGTATGCAAGAGATATGAACGGCAGCCAATAGCAAGCCACAAGTCAGAGGTATTTATGCAGTCAATTTAGAATTTCATTCATTACTAGTAGTTACTGAATGGACATTTTAAAAAAAAGTGACTGTGACATACAGCTAAGTACGATGACCCATACTCAGAATTTGTTATCTGCATTTAAGCCATCCAAAGTGCACACACACAGCAGTGAACATACAGTACACACACACCGTGAACACACACCCGGAGCAGTGGGCAGCCATTTATGCTGCGGTGCCCGGAGAGCAGTTGGGGGGTCAGTGCCTTGCTCAAGGGCATCTCAGTCGTGGCCGGCCCGAGACTCGAACCCACAACCTTAGGGTTAGAAGTCAGACTCTCTAACCATTAGGCCATGACTTCCCCCTATATCCCTATAACTGCATTAAAATCAAAATTCGTTAACAGATTTTAAAGATTAAGACCGAATAAGATTAAGACCAGGACCCCACACACACACACACACACACACACACACACACACACACACACACACACACACACACACACACACACACACACACACACACACACACACACACACACACACACACACACACAACAAATTCATTGCAAATACAAAACTGTGACCAGGGCTCCCCCTTTAGATCACAGAAGTACATGAGCCCTAAACTCTTTGGTGGTCTGCGAGCAAGCAGGAACAGTAGAGCTCCAACTTTCCATTAATTCTAAACCAGAAGATAAAACCTAATGATAAAATATCAGTTATATATCATTGTCATGAAGGTCAACTGAATTTTTTGACACATTTTCACATGCTTTGTGTATTTCTGTTAAAATTAGTAGCTTAGATCTGAGAATAAATCATAGCGAGACAAAAAAATAAGTCTTCAAAAGAAATAAATGATATATTTAATAAATAGAAACCTGCAGCCAGCAGGTGGGTAACATTTTTTACATATACATCTTCAGTGAGCACTTCATCCTGGTCAGTATGGAATGTTTAAAAAATAAAGAGAGTGACCACCACTGGATTGTCAATGTACCCCATGATCATATTACACAAGACAACAGTGAAAGTAAAACAGAAAAACCTCTACTTGGTGCCAAAGTTGTTCCCTTTGGTATCTAGATAACGTCATTACGAACATGTTCTGTGTGCCACGAAAGGCCACACTACTCTTCTGAATGGTGGGATGATGAAAGAAAAGGAAAACAATTTGAAATCTTCATCCTTGTGAGATCAATTAGGAATAATGCAAATGGATAAAAAAAATTGTAGATAAGAAAAAGCAGATGATGAACTATTTATGAATATAATTTTTCTCAGCTGGCAATAACCATAAACATATTATCCAATACCATATGCAACATTTAAGCCTTTTGGGTTAATCTGAATCCAAACTGGAACCAAAACTTAAACCTGATTATTTCATTATGATGTCATGGATAATAGTTGTTAGCACATGCATATGAAAGGAAGGAAAAGAATAAATATATGCCCAAAGGCAAAACTCTGCTACTGATCAGTTTTCTGGAGATGTTCCTTAGAAGCATCGTCGAGCTACAAACTATCAAATCTCACACACCACCAAAAAAAGCCTTCAGTCTCACGGTGATTTTAACAGCCTGTGGAGAGAAAGGAGGGCTTTTACCTGAGTAACCAGGACAAATGCTTCAAATATGTGAGCTCCTGATAGTAGAGAATGAGGTTTAGCTCCATAGGGGCTCCAACTTACCTTAAGTCTCAATGGGTTACCTCAGCAACTCCTGATGGACAGTCTGTAAATGTGTAGATACTCATGTGTGGCCCTTTCACCGGAAATTGGGTGCGCGAGTATTAATTCTATGGATCAGATGCTAGGCCTAGTCTTATACATAGACATTGCATACACGGTCACTTTGAATCCTTATAGATAGCTAGCTGGCTGTAAATAGATACTCCAAATAAATAAATAACAAAATAAACTAAATAAACAAATACATAATTCAACATTGTTTCATGGCAGCTCACTAAGATGCAGAACTAGAAAGAGTAAAAGCATTTCCATTTCATCAGAAGGTTGGTTATAAAACCTATGACAGAGAGCTTTGTGCTTTTGTTCTTGAACCCATTTGCATGTGAACATGGCTCCAACACTTTATTCATTCAGTATGGGTGTGTTAGGAAGATCACTGATCTTTTGAAACGTGATATACGGCCTCAATCGTAGCAGCTCGCTTCAAGCTGCTAATGATAATCGATCATTAATTGTTAGGGGGCCATGTGTTAATTTCCATTCCATGGCAAGATGACATTTAAAGTAGTAATGTAAAGATGTATCGCCGTTTGTTGTACACATCCTAAAAGTGTTCACAGAAGCTTGCTCTGATTTTAATTAAAAAAAAAAAAAAATAGATAAACTGTTGGATAAACAGATGAGCAAATATTTAGTCTATATTTATAAATTGGTATTTGGGTTCAAGCATCAATTGATAAAAAAATAAATAAATAAATAAAAAATACCTTATATACAATAAGTACCTGATTATTCTTCAGTTAATCAACATAACACAGATGAGATCAGACATTTAATACTGGTTTCTCTTGAGGGTGTTTTCCCTCTACACTCTTGCCTCCGGCTTGCTCATAAGGCATAAATATAAATCACACATTGAAACATAATCAGTTTAATCCTGAATTTTTATATTCCTGTAAAGCTGCTTTGCAAAAAAAAAGTGTTCATTGTGAATCGTGCTATACAAATAAAATTGAACTGACTCAAGCATATTATTCAGTAAAGACTATGAATTATTCGGTACTGTCTAAATTCTAGACTAAAAGAAAAAGAAATAGAGTTTGTGAATAGGAACACTTATCAAAGCCCCAAAATTCAGCAGACAGAAAGGTTCAGTTGCTTAGCAGAGACAAACGGTCCACTGTAGCCAAGACTGATGTCTGACTCCCAGCTGTGCCATGAGTCAAGTAGGAAAAGCCAAAAATGTTAAAAATATATAAATTATATTTATATATTTAAAAAAATAAAGAACAACTACACAAATGGTTTTCCCTTTTCCCTCATCATTGTTATTTGAATCTCCAGCAGAACAATACGTAATATTTAGAAAATGGACATACATCGTGAGGAATCTGATGAACAGAAGCCATGTAGATGCTGAGAAGCTGATTTAGATGTTATAATCAGTCGTGATTAAATTCTCATTATTCTGCCGCATTCATTCAATGAGGTCCATTAAAACTCATTAAAAGTCCTGCAATTTTAGCAAATAATAAAAGTAGCTGAAAAGAATTGTTCAAAAGACTTGACAAAAGCTTTCTGCTGAATAAACTGTGTATATTACTGATGAATAATCATTGTAATATTATTTGTAGAACAGGACTTAACACATCGTTTTCTGCATATTTGGTCCTGTTGTGGTTGTGTCACATTACAGCGATGTTATGGCCATACAAATGTTCAAAAATAATGTTAAATTGCTCAGAAAAATCTGTTGTTTATTATTATTATTATTTTAATTATCCTGATTCTAATCAATTGATATTAGAATCTAAAAATTTGTTCTATAGGTGCAGGTCCTGTTCCTCCACCCCAAGAGGACCCACATCAGGCATAAATCAGCGCTCCAGGGCAAATTAGATTTCCATGAAACCTGACAATAATGCAGATTGTGTGTGTGTGTGTGTGTGAGACACACATTAAAATGCTTATGGTCAGATTGTAGACAGTTGTGTTGCATCCTGATAAAATCATTCATAATACTTCTCATTCACCATCATCTAAAATATACATTAACAAAAAAAATCATGTACACATGTTTATAAGGCTTCCATAAGTATCTATAAATTATATCCACAGTGTTACTTAACATGGATCATTTGCATTTAGAAGATATGCAGATGATGTTTTATGAATAAATAGATTTCATATCAGTTTTTCTTGCATGTTTATTATAATTACAGCTTACATCATTTCTCCACTGATACAATTAGAAGTAGTGCAATAATTAAAGCATACATTATACATTTCACATAACAGTAGGTAGCATTGTTTTCCTGGATCATGATAGTAAACAATTCACAAGAATCACATGGATCATTATACTGGGGCAGGAAGGGGAAGGGGGACATAATGCAGAAGACGACATGATGAAGGAAATCATTTCATGAGAGATTATACCAAGTTACACAATTAATTAATGACTTTTTTCCATGGCTTCTAATCCATTCCTTTCAAACTCTTTAAACTGCTTTACAGACAAAACAGGTTTACGAACATATTAAGGCAGAAAAAACATTTCTTTTGCTTTTTAAACATCGGTCTAATATTCTTTGTGGATTTTATCAAAGTGCACAAGAGTTAGGAAAATACTTCAGTTAGCAAGCGCATTAGTACCAACATGTGGGACTTAAAACATCCAACAATATTTAGAATAAGAAATTGGAATGGAAAGAAAACCCCTCGGCATTCTACATTATTCTGAGTTATATTCTGAATAACCCTTTCTTTAAGGCCAAACATAAAACAGGTAGTAATTTACCAAGTCCAACTCTGTAAACAGACGAGAATAAATTGTAAAAGCTTTCCTGAAGCATGTACAGTTTCAACACGATGCTAAAACTCGTGCCAGCTCACATGGAAAAACCCTACAACCTAAATAAATTGGAGGAAGATTCAACAGGAAGTTGGAGGTTGGAATCTTAAGCAAATGAGAGACAAATGTGTCATAGTGCAGTGCCCATGGCATGGAGCAAGAGAAGAAAAAAAAAAAAAGCAACAAATAAACTTAAAGTGACTTTAAAACATAGACTATAAAGGAGGGCCGAGTTAAGTTTAATCTGTCCCGATGTTCTGAAGTTTAATACGAGTCCATCTGTAAAAGGTTTGCCCCGGGTTTGAACCGGAAGAAGGTGGATAAGAGCTTGAGAAGAGAGCTCTCCACTAATTCAGATCTGGTCCAGGGGTGTTTTGGAGATCAGTCAAGGCCGGCTAAAATGCAAAACAGGTGGCCAGTAATCAAAGCTAGACCAGATGCACATATTGTGTGCGAGACCCAGACACGTAAGGGCTAAATTAGAGTCAGACCAAAGCCCTGCATATATTCCATTTTGCCTCACTCACTTCCATGACTGACCAGGCTCATTCTTAGTAGGTGGCTGTTGAAACACATGTGCGTCAAGTTTCATAGAGTTCCTATGATGGAAGTTTCTCTGCGTTTTTTGAAAGGCTCTGGAGCAGCATCTTTTGAAAGTCGTCATCAGACAGCTCTGGGATTAGGAACTCCAATAGCACATCCCACACACAGTAAACCAGGTGCCTGTGGACAATGAGGCATGGTGACAAGACGTTCACCGTACACGTACAATCGATATATCATACACTTAAACTCAATAATATTCATGTTATTCAGAGATTTATCTAGTTCCTCTTGCACATGATTTCCTCTCCTGCACCATTACAGAGCGTGCAGCATGCAAGAATTCAGAACAAATAATTGTTCGAAATGACACGCAGGTGCTAGGAGTATATGTTCTAGATGTCAGTTATTAAAGAGTTCATGTGTTTTCGTTTTATTTTGGTTTCTATTGATAGCACGGTAATCAAATATATAATAAAGTAGATGGACCTCCTGATAGTTTGAGTATTTAAAATGATCAAAAAAAATTCCTTTCAATTCAAGGAGAACGTGTCTCCAATCCAGCAAATTTGGTTTTAAATTTGTAAACTAAACACTTTTCAGTAAGTCTGTGCAAAAAGCAGATGGAAAATGTTCTCAAATCACTATAGACATTATATGGCCAAAAGTATATGGACATCTCGTATCAAAAATATATAGAGATCAGGTATTTCAGTCACACCCACTGTTAACAGGTGTATAAAGTCAAGTATACATCTATGCAACCTCCATCCACAAAGACAGGCTGAAGATTACTAAAAAGCTCAGTAACATTAAAAAGGCTCTATCATCGGATGTCACAAGTCAGTTTTTGACATTTCTGCTCTGCTAGATCTTCCCCAGTAACTGCAAGAGGTTTTAATAGAAATTATTGTGAAATGGAAATGTCTAGAAGCAACGGTGACTCAGCGACAAAGCAGTAGGCTTAGCAAACTCACAAAATTGGGCATGCCAAATGCTGAAGCACATAGCGTGTAAAATCGCATATCCTCTGTTGCATCACTCACTCATTCTTGTGCTGTTATTGTTGCTTCCAACAGCCTCTGGAAGCAACATCAGCACAAGAACTGCGCACTGGGACCTTCGTGAAATATGTTTCCAAGGCCGAACAGCTGCACACAATCCTAAGATCACTATGCGCAATGCCAAGCGTTAGCTGGAGTGATGTAAAGCACACCGCCACTGGACTGTGGAGCAGTGGAAACATGTTCACTGAAGTGATGAATCACACTTCACTATCTGGCAAATCTGAGTTTAGTGGATGCCAGAAGAATACTACCTATGTATAATGCCAACAGAAATGTTTGATGCAGAATGGAGAATAGTCTGGCTTTTTTTAGGGTTCGATCCAGGCCCAGTCATTCCAGTGAAGGTTAATATTATCGCCACAGCATACAAAGACATTTTAGACAACTGTATCCTTCTAACTTTGAAGCAACTGTTTGGAGAAAGCACTTTACTTTCTAAATATGACAACACAAATTGAGGTCCATAAAAACATGGTTTGACAAGTTTGGTGTGGTGGAAATCAAGTAGCCTGCACAGATCAGACTAGCCTGACCTTAACCACAACTGACAACTTTTGGATGAATCGGTAAGTCGGCTGGGAGCCAGGCCTTCTCGTCCAACGTCAGTGCATGACCTTACAGATGCTTTTGAATACATGGGTAAATTCCCACAGACACACTCCAACACTTGCAGAAATCTTTCCCAGAAGAATCAAGGGTGTCCAACAATCTGTCCAACAAGCTCATATACTTCATGATCATGATGGACAGGAGTCCACATACTTTTGTTCTTATAGTGTAACACTTTTATTCCTGACATTACTGGAGCATATAGTACCTATACACTATTCAATAAACCTGTGTGCTAAATAGCCATCTTGGCTAACGTTAAAGAAGAACATATAGTTTTCATTGTTATGTTATATTTTGACAGATTTGGCTACTGATATACGAAGATGCAAGGACGTGTGATTATCACAGGAGACTCCATCCCCACTTGTATCGCTGTGTTGAAAGATTAGCTAATTAGCTAAGTGATTAAGAGGGATTTGGTATGACAGTAGAACCTGGAGATATTTTCAAACAGCATGCATGTATTCATAGATGTTTGCATGCATGTCTTTGGACCGGGGGAGGAAACCGGAGTACCCGGAGGAAACCCCCAAGGCACGGGGAGAACATGCAAACACCACACACACACAAGGCGGAGGCAATCCCCAACAATGGAGGTGTGAGGCAAACGTGCTAACCACTAAGCCACCGTGCCCCATGTTTAAACATATATTTATCATAATTCATATCTTAAAAGGAACACCTAGCAAACTGCAAATTATTATAATTATACTGTAGTTTATGGACATTTTGACCAATTTCAGATCATTTTTCTATTTGCGAATCTATGATATTATATTCAAACTATTTTTACTACTAAGTGTCCAAAAGTGGTAGATCAAATAAAAGCATGGCTTCGAAAGTTTCTTTTAATACATTACTAAACAGTATCTTTCCTTTTCACTGGACTGATCATCTTAAAATCCATATTTTTGGTTTTCATCTAAAATTGTAAATAGATGTGCTTTTAAGTACCTAACTAGACAAACTAGACAGTTAACTCCACATGCTGACTCCTAGTAAGAAAGATATTAATGGTGCAGAAGTCATTTTTATGCAACTGCAAAGGAAGGTATGGTTCAGTAGGGATTTCCCCAAGGCATTACAATTGCAATATGTTGCAAACTATTTTGCTATTTCTGTCTGTACTGAGCAACGCAAGTTCCTTGGGCAGTAAAGCCTCTCTTAGGTTAAAATAAATATTTTTTTTGTGAGAGTTTTGATATACTTCCAGTTGCATAATGACACTGAATGCAGTGCTTGTGTGCACGCTTTATGCACTTTAACACAACGCAGTATTAATTTTGTGTCCCATGTTTGTGTCCCAAGACCGACCTGTTTATGGTAGAATCTTGGAGAGAGTCGAGAACGACCTGCCATGAATGCTTGTATTTCTCTGAGCCGAGTATATCTGAAACGAGATCTGTAAACATACAGGATAACACAGTCACCCCCACACATCCCACACATTAAGAAGAAAAGAGAATAAGAAAGCATTCAGAAAAAGCACCAATGAAGGTAGACAGGTTTAATGACAAAGTTAGTGCATATCAACAAATCACTTTTATGTACGGAGAGTAAGTGGAAAGGGATTCAACCTGGAAGCAAATTCATCAAACACTGCAGCGACTGCTGTTTGGTGTCATCTTTTTGCTGCTGGGTTCGCTGAGGGCGAGGACGAACAGGCAGATTTCCTCCAGGCCACACAGCATGCTGCAGCACCCGCAAATAAGTCACCCAGTACTGCATACATGTCAGATTAGCCACTCCAACCTCCAGCCACCTACACAAAACTTTACATTAAACCGAAATATCCACTATATAAAAAAAAAAAAAAATTGGGGATAGCGGTTAAAGGTCAGCATCATAATGTTACTTTTGCATGGCTTTCACATCACGATGTAAAATGACAAAATCAGACATTTGAGAGGGAATATACTGTAGCAGAGAAAGCCTGGCAAAATGCATGCAAAGGCCTGTGGTGTGAGTAATTGTCAAAAACATTGTTTGCTTTTTATAAGTATGGGTAAAGCCTTAAACAAAGACAGCTTGTGGGTAGCTGAGTTTCAAAATGTTTATTCCTGGATCCTACGTTCGGACGTGGGAGTAAAGCTAAGTGGCAGTTTGTGAATGTAGATGAAATCAGGTGGGTGAGTGTTCCCAAATCACAGAGGTTGCCAAGTTGCAAAAGCAGATTTCAAATATGTGTTTTCATCTTTACCCAGCTGCACTAATCTCACAGAACACCACACTGAGTCTCCGCAAAAGCTCATGGTCCTCCTCATTATGGGTGTAATCGACTGGTTCCTCAAAAACTGGGTCAGTTTGGTTCTGTACCAACTTGTAGTGCACTCAATACACTGTATTGAAAAACTTGCTAAAATCAATCAGATGTGGCAAACCTTTTTTTCAATGCTTGATTTGACAAAGGGATACTGCCAGGTCCCCTTGACTTAAATATCGTGTAGGATAACACCAATTTAACACACTTCCTTTTGCATTATTCAGATCCCCAGCCACATTCCAACAAGTCACTTACAGAATCCTCCATTCACACACAGCAGCCATCCTAAATGGCTGCCTTGAGATCCCTTGAGATGGGTGGGACTCACAGCAACCCCACAGAAGTGAGCAACAAGATGGGTGGAAGAAGAGGATCAAGGCTTACACTTGTAGCATTCGGCCATAAATAAATTACACAGCAGTAATTGCTGCCTGCCTTAGACACGTGACAAAAAGAGGCGAGACAGTTTCTGGAGCTGGCTATTATTGTAAGTTTGTGCCTTATTATTCCGATGTCACCAGCCTGCTGACTGATCTCAGAAAAAAAAGGGAGCACCAGATCTGGGCCTGTGCATGGAACCATGCCAGCAGACTTTTATTCAGATATAAGCTGCTCTCTGTGGCAGACCACTCCTAAGTTCTCCTGACTTCACTCTCCCCTTTGTTTTGCAGACTCACATGTCAGACATGGGGCTAGAGGCCATGGTGGTGGAGGGGGAGAAGCTGTACATCAGCCTCAAGTACTCGATGTGTGGGAAAGCAAGTTCAGCACAAACAAGAATCAGTGTCTGGAGCATTAGTCAGTACCAGGCAAGACCCAGGTCCCAGAGCTGGGTCAGACAGTGGGGGTATATGGAGGTGGGGCAATAGTTGAGAGCCAGTTTGTGAATGAAGTTGATGAATGTAGTTAAAAAGAATAAACCTACATGAAAATCAAAGTGTTATCTATATGCTAAAAGGAAAGGAAAATTGATCAAGGCCGATAACATAATATTTGGTGTAATCAATACAACAATTTGAAGGTTCTGAAAAAAAAAAAGAAACCACTGGTGTTGTAAGAACCGGACAACGAACAGGATGAAAACAACAGTCGGTGACTAACATTGTGCAAGTTGTGAAGAAACAATCACCAACAACCTCCACAGGGCAGGGGTGAAGATTATACAATCCACCAAGCGAAGAAATAAGACTAGATTGGTTTTCACAAAGAAATACAGCTACAAAAGGGAGGATCTGTGAATGATTCAAAATAAAACTTGCAAAGCATCTTCTGGAACAGACACACTAATCGTTATTGATGATTCAGTTCATTGTGATGGTAGCAGCAGAATAAATTCAAAAGCCTACAAAAACATTCTGTCTGCCAATTTAATTGGGAGGAAGCTATTTATGCAACAAGACAATTATCCAAGACACGCTGCCAATACAACAAAGGACTTTATTATTGGAAAAAGTGGGAGTTTTTTTTACTGGTGAAATTAATCACCTAATTAATCACTTAACCCAATTGAGCAGCGTTTAATTTATTGTAGAGGACGCTAAAGGGAGAAACCCAAAAAAAAAAAGAACCGTCGTACAAGTCTAGAAAAGCTACAAAAAAGGATGCGACAGACTGGTGATATCCGTAAGTCACGGAAGATTTTAGTAAACAAACATCCATCGTCTCATATTCATCTTCAAGAACCGGCCTAACGGTTATAATATTTTTGACAGGGGCTTTTTCTTTAGAAACACAGATTATTATCTAAGTCTAAGGTTGTGTAGTAGTATAGTGACAAGTAAAGCAAAATATCTAGAGAGAGCTGGAACTGAAATTAATGGTGATCGACTGTAGCACATTTTTATTCCACTATCTGCGTTAGTGTTTTCAAAAACTGCAGTTTATTTTGACTGAAACAATCACAGACAGGGAACGCGAGACATTAGCAGAGAGGGCGCTTCTCGAGAGCAGTGGAAAATTGTGTTTAGTATCGGCAGAAATGAGCCGAAAAATGGCATTTCAAAGTTTAATAGCGGCCTTGATTCGTTGTGACGTTCCAAAAACACAAACATGTATATAAGGACATTCCATATGGACCACCTAATTGGTATTTGGATTTCAAATGGAAATAATAATACTGCTGGAGTAGTCAAGTAAATGTGCACTGGCAGGCGAATAGAGACGTAATTTGGAGCAGAGAGGCAGCAAATCATTATCTCAGCAATGCAGAAAGAGATAAGTGCTAAGAGGCAACATAAGAGCCCACAGACCTAAAAAAATATTTCCCAATTACTATATTTCTGTTACTCTATGCCACAATAAACATTTACCAAGAGAGGCGGTGCTGTGTACAGTGTCTGTGAGGCAGAGCAGAGTTTGTGCTTACTTATTTTATCCTTAAATTCTCTTCAACATCCTGCATTATTGTAAATAACATTATTGCTTCCTGGCATTTAATAAGACACCAGAAAAAATCATTTTTGGAAACACAACTAATAAAATGTTTTTGGTTAGGATTAACTTTTCATGTGATAGAGCTTAGCATTTTCTATATAAAGCTATGCAATACAACTAATTTTGCTTCACAGAATTAATCTTGATATATTTTCAAGAGGACAATGATTAATGTGGTGCTCTGGCTCTTTGGAGGTATCTCTTGCAGGTGTTTTCTCAAACTAATTACTCCTTGTCTAAGTTCACGGAATAAATTTAATTATTCAGTCACGATGTTCTCACCAAATGGAACATGGAGATCAGTCTGCCTGGCCAAGTCCTAATTCATCTGGAATAATCAACCTCTGAAAAGGATCTGGATCATGAATGAGCCTTTAAATAAACCATGACATACTAGACTGTTGTAATACCCAAGGTAATGCTGAAATAAGCAAAGCATCTTTCCTAACTTCTGGTTTATCTCAAAACATATTCGTTTCCATCAGCGGAGAATCTGCATAAATTTTAGGGTAGCCTGGTCAAGGAAAGCTTTGGTATGGATAGTCCCTTTTTTTTACCCAAATTTACTGTGACGTAAAAAAAATAAAGACAAGCAAGCACCAATAATCTCTAACATGAACAGCTACACCTGAGTGCAAATGTCTACAGATGGAACTATTAGTAAACCTAAGCAAGCAAAAAAAAAAAAAAAAATCAGCTGGGAATAATTATATGTTTACAAACTGCCTTAAAATAGGAGACAGAATGGAATCATTTAATTAACAGATTTTCAAAACAGTTCATCCAGGGTACATTCATTCATTCATTCTCTACCGCTTATCCGAACTACCTCGGGTCACGGGGAGCCTGTGCCTATCTCAGGCGTTATCGGGCATCAAGGCAGGATACACCCTGGATGGAGTGCCAACCCATCACAGGGCACACACACACACACACTCATTCACTCACGCAATCACACACTACGGACAATTTTCCAGAGATGCCAATCAACCTACCATGCATGTCTTTGGACCGGGGGAGGAAACCGGAGTACCGGGAGGAAATCCCCGAGGCACGGGGAGATCATGCAAACTCCACAGACACAAGGCGGAGGTGGGAGTCGAACCCCCAACCCCGAAGGTATGAGGCAAACGTGCTAACCACTAAGCCACCGTGCCCCATCCAGGGTACATTACCTAATTAAATTTTTCTTCTCAAAACATATTCCTGCATGATGATGTCCTAGTACACAATGCTTGTCGAGGTTGAAGAACTCAAGTGACCTGCACAGAACCCTGACCTCAACCCCACTGAACACCTTTGGAAAGAACTGAAATGCTGACTGCACCCTAGGCCTCCTTGCCTGACCTTGCTAATGCTCTTGCGGCTGAGTAGGCAAATTCCCACAACCACGCTCCAAAAACTCACTGCAAGCCTTCTCAAAGAAGTGGAGGTTACTGTTACAGCAAATGGGATGTTCAAAAAGGCACGGATGGTTGTGATGTATCCACAAACCTTTGGCCATATAGTGTACACTAATCAGCAGGTGATGTGGAAAACATTGATTATCTCTTTCCAAAGGCTCCCGTCAACGGGTACGGTATATTAGGCAGCATTTTAACAGTCAGATCTCAAAGTCCATGTGTTGGAAGCAGAAAAAATGATCAAGCATAAAATCTTAGCAACTTTGACAAGGGCCAAATTGCGATGGCAAGAAAACAGCTCTGGGTCAGAGCATCTCCACACCAGCAGGTCTTATGGGTTGTTCTTGTATGCAGCAATTAGTACAGCACAACAATGAATTAAGATAGAAAAGGCAGTGTGGTTTGCCGGGAAACCTTGGGTCCTGGCACTCTTGTAGATGTTATTTTGACATGGACCACCTACAGTACCTAAACATGGCTGAAGTGCAAGTCCACCCCTTCATGGCATCAGTATTCCCTAATGACAGTGGCCTCTTTCAACAAGATAATGTGCCCTGCCAAACTGCAAAGATAGTTCAGCATTTTACACACAGGCTCAGGTTAAAAAAAATTCAAGGTGCTGGCTTGGCATACAAATTTCCAAGATCTCAATCTAATTGAGCTTTCTTGGGATGTGCTGGACGAACAAAACCGATCCTTGGAGGCTCCACCTTGTAACTTACAGGACTTCTGATAACGTCTTGGTGCCAGATACCACAGCGCACTTTCAGAGCTGTTTTGGCAACACAAGGGTGAGCTACAAAATAGGATTTGAATGTTATGGCTGATCTGTGTATAAAGCATATATATAGTTGACTGGCATAGCTGTGTTCTTGGGTGTTTTTCTAGCAAATTCGTTGAAGTGCTTAAAAATACTCCACAGCTGCTTGATGATTGACCTTTGCCCTCGCATACTGGTAATGCTATTGTGTTGGTGACTTAACACTAAACGAAAAACCATGGGGGTAAATAAAGTTTGAGATGCACACAACCCACATTTTCAATTCAATTTTAATTTAGAACAAAAGCTGATTATGAAGTACCTGGAAATGGTTTACTATCTGCTTTGATTTGTCTGACAGTGCTATGAAGCCCTTATCAACATTGCTATGAAGCCGTAGTCAATATAATCTGTTTACACCCCCTAAACTTAACTCTTCCTGCAGGTCCGTAAAGAATACGATGGCCTGGATCATTAGCATTATCAGATGGCGTCTTTATGACAGATGCAACTAATTAACTGTGTACTTTTTCATGAAAGTGCCTTTAGGGTCATGTGGAAGTCTAACAAAGCCAAAAACCAAGGGTGGCAAAAAAAACTGGGAGAAAGAGACAGCAGGAATCTGAGTATAATTGCCTAGATCCTTTTGGTTCCTGACCAGGCCGAAGGAGGCTTTCAATCAGCAGGCTTTTCCCAAGCCCTGGCCTGGGTCTACGATAATTAAAGACTCGGTAGAGGCTAATACTTGGAGAAGAGGAATAATGACATGGCGGAGTTGAGATAGGTCCATTGTGGGTGGTAAATTTGCCTCAGCATGGGGTTGTCTTAATATGTTAATATAAGACAGAGTAGAAGCTTTATGAATTCCCATGTAAAAGAGAATATCGCCATGGCTATTCAACAACTACCCCAGGAAACTCTATAGTAAACTGAACTATTATCATATTAAGAGGGCACATTAAACATCTAGGTTAAGGATCTACTTCAATAGATTCTGACTTTACTGTTACTGAAGGGGTGGGGTGGGGATTTGTCACCGGCTCACAGAATGGCGGCACCTCAAGTAGTCAAGAAGTTATATTGCACATATTTGCCTCAAATTCCACATGATGGAGATCTATTAAAAAATAAATAAAAACCTTTTAAACCTTAAGGTTAAATAAAAACAACTAATCAGGGTGTTTATATAGAAACAGTGGATATAAGACAATCATTTATCTATGCAATTTGTTGGTCATTCCCCCCAAAAAAAAAATGCAACTTCATCCTGAAATAGATATTAAAGCATCTGAAATTGTAAATCTAAAAAATTGACATTATTTTAAGCAAAACTCTCTTAGATTCGTAATCTTAAATACAGCCACCAACAGGCAGTATTGAGGCATTTTACCTTCTAAGGGTAAAACTACAGAAGTGTTTTATTATACAGACTTAAAAAGGCATATCGTGTAATAGATAAACTTATTGAACGCAATATATTTAATATATATAGATTCACTATAGATGTATCTTTTTTTTTTCCTTTTCTTAAGACAAGCTTGAATAATACAAACTCACATCCACTCTACTCTCTGTCTGCTGTGTTCCTGGTGGGGACCTGCTACAGTGTGCTGTAAAAATATACTGAAACAATACCTCTCTAACAATCTATCGACACAAAAGAATAATAAACAAAAATAATCATTGATCTGTATTTGTTAAAGTAGCAAAATTATCTAGGAATAAGACCATTGACGACCACTGACCAAAGACCACTATGCACTAGTAAATAACACTATGTAGTAGAAACATGTTCTCCATTAAACAGACAATGATGCGGATGTGGGATGTGGATAGTCCCACTTACATTACCCTAAAGATCTGCACTTCCCAAAAAACCAATTATGGCCACAATTCACCCAGAAGAGGATGCATCTGATTCCTCTCAAGGTTTCTTCCTCAAATCAGGACATCTGTCCTCACCACTGTCGGTTGCGCATTAGGGATGGCAATCTACATCCGGATGTCTGTAAATCTTTGTGACAATATCTAGTGTTAAAAACATCATATACATGTAGTTCTATGAGTTGAATTTAAACAGCCTCAATAGTCGGCATACCATATAAGTACGCCTTATGGAAATCCTCGATACTGACAGCTTTATTTTCGGTTTCATACTGATTTTATCTTTATTTTTTGAAGCAGGATATTTAATAGCCTGGATGTTATCTGAGTAATTTAATGGAATCTCAGGGTTGTTGATGGCTACAAATCTTCCTTTTGTGCGAGACATTCCCTTACTGTCTGAGAAGAATCGACATCTAACTTGTCTACTTCATGACAAAATAAGATAACACTTTATTGATCCCATGGGGAAGAAGTTAAAGATACTAAAAATACTTTGCTCTGCATCCGATACAACCTCTTGCCTTCGGCCCAGTTGGCAGCGTCAGACCAGATGCGATGCTGCATTTAACATTTTTAACTTGTGTGTGTGTGTTTAAGCTAGAAAGTCTGCGTAAACACATCAAACTGTGTAGTCAATATTGTAGTTCATAGTAAGCTAATAATATTGCTGTATATTTAAAGCAAATACTTATATGACTTATAAGCGGCTACATAAAGAGAGATGTTGTTGATTCTGTGTTTACCACAAAGTTCTTGAGGAACCTTTAAAAATGCACTGCCACACGTATTTCATTACTTTTGTGGTAATGTCTGAAATTTACCATGGACTCTAACATTTTTTGTGGAAAAAATGCCTTGGTTACCTTGTTCAAGCCATTCTAGTGTGGTTTAGAAAGCCTACAGGAAGACTCAGCTCGATTTGTGCCAGTTCTCATTAATATTCAATGAGCTATGCTGCTTGGCTTCGATTGGCTAACCGCTAGGATATGAGAGCATGACTATTCACCCAGCGCAATAAGTAGCTTAAGATAAAGGAACTTTGTTTACAATCACCTGGAATTGTGGCAGAATGGCTTCTTCAGGTATATTGACGTTCAGCCATCCTTGGTGTATAGGAAACTCACTGAGCTACACGTATTCTGTGGGCGCGGTCTCAAGTGGGAGAGCTCATGAATAGTAATGAGCTCCATCATTTCTACGTCACACTGAGCAGCTTTTCTAATTGACCTGATTTCTCCGCTTATTTCTTTTCAGTGGCTAGAGCTGACAGCGGAGGTAGCAGTTCATTTTCACATTCCCGACACAACACAAACACATATGGACCTAACACATATCAAAAAATAGAAGGAAAAACTGCGCATTTGTTTTCGTACAGTAGATCTGTTGGTAGACACCTCTCACGCCCAACTGTTCATCAGTGTACATCAGTTGTCATGGATACATCATCTATCATAATAGAAAGCTGTATATACTGTATTTCTGAAATAAGCATCATTTCACTACAGGCTATCTCCGATTCCAGTGATTGTTAAACTTAAATAGTTTAAAAAATATAAATGCACATTAGACTAGATTATAAGACTTAATCTAAAGCTATACAAGCCTATAAGACAAAACAACTCAGAGCAAACAACCCCTTATTCGATAATAATAACATATTATACAAACTCGATGGATACACACGAGTACAAAATGCTCAAGATTTCACCAAATCTGTTCTTCAAATCTATTGCACATTGTAGAAATCAGTGTCATTGTCCTTGCCAAAAGAGTCTGGACCAGGTATTAAAACAGATGGATATAATTACGAAAACTCAATGGAAAGAAATGTAGTATTAAATGTCTGTGATTATAGTCAAGCCCATTAATATATAATTAATAAAAGATTTTCCAGTTATATCATCTTTTCGATAGTTAACAGTCTGCCAGTAGGCTGCCAGTATTTAGTCTAGTGGAAATCTCCATTCTCATTATAAAGTAGTTAAAACGTTATAATGATGGAGAATTCAAAGTAACAAATGACATCTAGAAGCCCTTGAATGTAAACATTTTAATGGCTTAAAATCAATGCTTTTCAGTGACATTTTCAGTCTCCGGATTTCTGCTAAACCCTGCTGGAAACCTGTGGCCTAAATTGAAGAGGGATCTCTACATACATAAACCTAAAGGAGCTCGCAATGGTGTACATGGAGGACTGGGCCATGATCCCACTAAAGTGTTTTTTCAAATGTATTTTTTTTTTTAAAGTATTCATCTCTGTTGAAGCAGGAGTTACAATAAGGAGTATATATTGATCAGCAATAACATTAAAACCACTATTAGGTGACATGAATAATGTTGATAGTCTCATTACAGTCAAGGGGTAGGATATATTAGGCAGCATATGAACAGTCGGTTCTTCAAGTCGATGTGTTGGAAAGCAGGAAAAAATGTAAAAGCATAAAGGTTCTGAGCAACCTTAACAAGGGCTAAACTGTGATGGCTTGATGACTGGGTCAGAGAATAAGAGAAGTGCTACTATAGTACAAATTGCTGAAGCAGGTAATAGAAAGGAGTCAGAACACACACCATCACAGCTTGAAGTATGAGGGCTAAATGGGATGCACTTATTTCCAGGGATTTTAGAACAGTGTAACAGATATTGCGTCATCGGGTAGGCGTGGCCTATTTGATCATCTAACCCTAACTGTAGTTTTTGGTTGTTTATTTGTTTTCTAAAATAAATCTACCTGTATTACTGTTTTGTCCTTTGCAGTATGCTCTTTTTTTGTAAGAGGTCGTTTTTCCAAGACCTCCGGAAACACGCCCACTTTACGTCGTGGTAACAAAACCCCTGGAATTTAGTGAATGCCGGGGCTAAACAGCTACAGACGGGTTAGAGTGTCCATGCTGACTATCTGTCCACCACAGAATGTACCTACAATGAGCATGTGAGCCTTACAATTAGACTATGGAGCAATGAAAAATGGTGGCCTGGTCTGAAGAATCACCGTTGTGAAGCCAGCAAAGATCGTGTGATGAAATCGTGAGCTATACTTGAGCTATATTCTGCTGGGAAATACTTTGTCCTAGTATTCATTTAGATGTTATTTGGACTGTAACAATGTTTAGGTACATGCTATGTGTCAAAGTCAACCCCTTCATGGCAACAGTATTACACTCATTTGTCCTGCTAAATTGCAAAAACTGTTCAGGGATGGTCTGAGGAACATGACAAAGAGGTGTTGACAAATTCCACTCAATCTGATCAAGCGTCTGTGGGATGTGCTGGACAAACAAGTCAGAGAGATGGAGGCCCACCTTGCACGGAATACTAAGCAATACTGGTTTAAATGCTATGAAAGTTTGGTGTAAACCTCTTTAATATTAACCAGTAACACTCTGAAAGCCAGATGCCAGAATATCAGTATGTCTCTAATTAAGCAAGCCCAAACATTTTAGACAATGAATCTCTCCTAAGCTGGTGTACTTATATAAATGCAAAAAAAATTGGAAAATAGTTTTTGGATGTCTAATTAGATGTTTTGCCAAAGAAGTTTAGAGCATCTTTAATCCTCAAGGGCCCCTAGATGACAACACTGTCCATATGCCCTGTGTGATAAATGTAATAGCTTCTGGCAAGAATGAAGTAGTGGCTTTAAGAGCCAAGGGAGAAATCAATTACAGGCAAAACTCAAACGCAGACGTTTCCAGCTTGTCACATTGTTGGCGCCCTAGTGGACAGTTTTCATCTAATTAATTTCGTTAGAAATCAAATGTGACTCTGGCATTGTCAAGGCGGCTCTAAAAAAGATTTAGAACAGCACTATTTCTGATATCAGCTCTATCCAAACATGCCAAATTGCTTTACTTGAGAGACTAATGCACGATCTGTCTGGAATGGGACACTCTATCAAGAGCGATGACACTGTAACACCTGTTCTGGTACGATTTAAAAACAAAAAAGCCTTCAATACCGTTACCTAATTCACATGAACTACAGTAGAAACTGTACAACACGACAGGAGGAATCAGTGATCAAAGCTTTCCCTGCTGACAAATGCTGTTGTGGACCTTATAATCCAGAAGGAACATACAAACTCTGGTGCCAATTAAAATCATTACATTTAATAACACAGAGCTGTGATTAATTTTCTCTATCAGCTCTAAACCTCTGACAGTAGTGTTGGCTGTAAAGAAAATCAGATTTATATTCTCATCCTTTCTACAGCAGATGGTCGCCATAACCTGATGGCTAATCCACACTGGATGAAATCGTGTGTAGCATCATATGCCAGGTCACTACATTCAATTCCATCAGACACACATCATATTCAACCCCACAAGCAGTGCTGGTTTGTGTATACAGTATATTATTTTCACTAGTGTCTAAGTAAGGGGTCTGCAACCTTAAACATTCAAAGAGCCATTTGGACCCGTTTTCTACAGAAAAAAAGGAACACAGGGAGCCACAAAACCATTTTAACATCTAAAATAAAGATACCACTGCATATATCGTTTTTTACCTTTATGGAAAGTATAGAAAAAACTGCAGTGTGTTCATTTATGAAATCAATGACCTGCTACTGAGTAAACGGAATTTTATTTCTGCAGGCAAACAATAATATTTTGAACAGTTCGAACTAACCTTAACAAAGTAAAAACTCTGGGTTGAAGGTTACTTTCAAATAAAATGTTCAATGTCTAATTGAGTCATCTTCGTATTCATGACATCAATATTTTAACAGCTGCAGCGAACCAAAAATGCATCTGCTTCTGTGTGTCGCCATCATTTAATCGCGTACTGGAGCGTGCAGTCAGCTGTCGACATGGATTTAGAATTACATCTTTTTTAAAAACTAATGAACTAAAATAAAATAAATTGAAATGAAATATTTATTTTCCAAATTTACAGGGAGCCGCAGCAGAGGGATGGAAAGAGCCACTTACGGCTCCGGAGCCGCGGGTCGCCGACCCCTGGTCTAAGTAAAGCATAAATTCCATAGAACTAAGAAGTTAATGAACAACAGATAAGTCAGGTGGATATGGGTAGCACTGGGGGTTTCTAGCTCTCAAACTAACCATTAAATATATAATATCTCTCAAAAACAAATCACTGGAAATGTAAATTCAGCTAGTTGAGTTTCATAAAACAGAGTGACCGATTTCCGTGACATACGGCTATGTACGGTGACCCATACTCAGAATTTGTTCTCTGCGTTTAACCCATCCAAAATGCACACACACAGCAGTGAACACACACACCATGAACACACACCCGGAGCAGTGGGCAGCCATTTATGCTGTGGTGCCCAGGGAGCAGTTCAGTTAGCGGTTCGGTGCCTTGCTCAAGGGCACCTCAGTCGTGGCTGGCTCGAGAATCGAACCCATGACTTTTGATGCTCTTTCTCTAGTGTCCGGTGGGAATTCGGGATAAGACAATAAATAATATTATAAATAGTAATCGTTTTTTGTGTATTTTTGAGTGCTGTTACTCAACAAATTAAAACAGAAAGAAAATACAAAAGAAAACGTGTAAAAGTTGATTAGAAAACGAATGCAAGTCGGTGCTTTGTAATGTCAGTAGGTTTTCCACCATTGGCAAGTCTTCAGAACGAAAGACTGGTCTTTTGGTAATGTGATGAGATGTATTTTTTTCAGTCTTATTAACATATAGCTGTTTTAAAGAACAGGTATATAATAATAGCACATTTCAGAGGTGCTGTTGTCAGAAAAAGTGTGTGGATAAACTGATTCATGGCCTGTCGTGTATTATTCTTTACCCGACCTTACAATTCTAGATAGATAGATAGATAGATAGATAGATAGATAGATAGATAGATAGATAGATAGATAGATAGATAGATAGATAGATAGATAGATAGATAGATAAACAAACAAGATAGATAGATAGATAGATAGATAGATAGATAGATAGATAGATAGATAGATAGATAGATAGATAGATAGATAGATAGATAGATAGATAAACAAACAAGATAGATAGATAGATAGATAGATAGATAGATAGATAGATAGATAGATAGATAGATAGATAGATAGATAGATAGATAGATAGATAGATAGATAGATAGATAGATAGATAGATAGATAGATAAACAAACAAGATAGATAGATAGATAGATAGATAGATAGATAGATAGATAGATAGATAGATAGATAGATAGATAGATAGATAGACAGACAGATAGACAGATAGATAAAAGATAGATAGATAGATAGATAGATAGATAGATAGATAGATAGATAGATAGATAGATAGATAGATAGATAGATAGATAGATAGATAAACAAACAAGATAGATAGATAGATAGATAGATGGATAGATAGATAGATAGATAGATAGATAGATAGATAGATAGATAGATAGATAGATAGATAGATAGATAGATAGATAGATAGATAGATAGCAAATAACTAAAAAAATCTAATAAAAGAATGAGGCCTTATGCTTCGAGACAGCCACTACTTATCATAAAATATGTATGTAGAGCAGCCTTGTATCTTTAATACTAAAAAAGTGGAAGTGTTTATTGAATGCTGAATCTTTTCCTTACAGACAGACCTTGTGCAGTAGCAGATTCAAAGGTCTATTGCTAAAATATGGAACAAGCAGAATTGAGCTTTCACAGCATTCACGTTAAAAAATGAACAGCTCAGTTGAGTGGAAAGAAAAGCAAGGCTTAAAATTCATCACATCACAGGCTTGCTGTGATTTTGTTTGAAGAGAAAGCTTTGATCCTTTCAGTTGATCTCCTACGTTTTATGCCTGGCTGTTAGAGAATGGAGAGAGGGTACATCAGATTTTCCACCCTGGTGGATATCATGTACTAATTAACTATAAATATGGCAATAAACTTGAGCGGGTGTTTTAAACATGGAGCTCAAATGGCTGGTACCTATGTAAATATAAAAATAATTTGTACTAGTAACTTTATAATATTTGGGGACTCAATATAGACACTTCTGCCTTTTTAATGGAGCAGATTTCTTGAAGATAATACACAGACCTCCTAGGGCTTTGGGGTTCGTTTAGCACCACATTTAGATGTTTAGGCTAGGATTTAGAAAGACATATTACAAATTAAACATATGCTTACATTAGTAGCTTTATAGAGATGATCTAAACACGTCTCTGTCTGTAACACTGATCGTTTCTTTATGGCACTGTACTAAGTGGGGTGAGGCCGAGTGTCCAGCGCGGTGTGAAAAGAGGTGATTCTCACCTGTGACTTATTACCGCCTTTATACTAGTTGCTGTAATCATAGTGAAAGACAGAAACACGGCATGACCACACCCCCACACACACGGAGCATGAACTAGAACTTTAAAGTTGAACAGGGCAGATATTGTCTTTTGTTTGAATGTAAGGAAAATCAGAAATATCTATGCACACTCTCTTAAACATTATCGACTCAAATGGCTGGTACAATAATAATTTGCAATAATAACTCAATTGCATTTGGTTACTTAGTACGGGCAGTTAAATGATTTAGATTTCTTTCAGCAACTAAATACAATACATAGTCCTTCTAGAGATTCAGAGGTTCATTACTGTTAAGATGTTTAGGCTAGGATTAACAAAGACGAGTGTAATCAGTCTGTTGGCTGAGTGTTTAAAGTGCGATGAAAATAACGCAAATGCACACCTACACACTGGGTTCTACAGAAACCAACACACTATCAGACTGAGGTTTAAAAACCCACTTGCCTTGTACTAATTACCAAGAAGTAATGCTTTTTTGTTTCTTTATTCCTATAACTAAGGGACTGAAGCTGCAATGAATATGTACTCAGTATATTATCTACATACCGCTCAATGAGAGTCCCAAATAGCAATCTGATGCTTCTCTGGATATTTTCGGTGCACATCCAGCTCCATTGGTCCTTCATCAAGAGACTCAAGACATTTAGTGCCATGTCAGCAAGTTCGGTTTCCCCTGACGGACAAATGATTCTTATTAGAGATATGTAATATACATGGAATGCATTATTAATAATATATTTTCAAAATAATAGTGGTTTCAGAACCGAGATGTTATCATATAATTGCAAAAGTACTGAAATGATGCCTACAATACATTAAATAAGCAATGTGTCAGAAGGATTACCATAATAGAATAAAAAAATAAATACAGAAAAACATTTATAATAAAAATCTATAGGAAATCACAGGAACAGATCAGTGCATGCATAGTAAAGTGGACGGAAAGCTTAATTTTAAACATATATTTACATTTATAATTCCTTTTAAATCCAAAATTTACAAAAATAAGGAAAACATTATTATTAATAATTATTATTTTTCTTCACATATTTTTAAACCATTCCAGAAGCAGAAGTGATGCACACGTGGATGTGCTGTCCTCTAGAGGTAAAAGAATGATCTGTAACGTTTGCTCAAAGCTACTTAAAATTAGTGTCACTAAAACTATGGTCCAGACATGGAACAGAATTGTGGTGATTTCCACTTCATGCATAAAAGACAGTGATCCCCAGTAGGCCAGTCACGTATGACATTGGCACGAGACCAGAATGTTAGCACAGGGGCATCGCTATGGTTTTTAAACACATCACTGTACTTATAGCTGGTGGCTGTATGGATTTCTGTCACATAACGTCATCAGTGACCCCTGGCAGATGAGGACAGCTGATGGAGGTGTATCAGATTCCCAGCTTGATGAGATGTACCCAGCAGGAACATAGGGTGCTTTCACATCTATAGTTCGGTTAATTTGGTCCGGACCAAAAGCAATAAATGATACATTGTAGCTTTTTAGCAGTTTTGGTTCCTTTTTACACCACACTGATTGTTCTGTTCCGCACCAGTTGAAACGAACCAAAATGCAGTCATGTGATAACATCCACATCACTCATTGGCCACATGACTTTGAGCATATTTCCTAAACTGCTTCTCGATTGGTCAGAATAAACGTGCGGGAAATTTCAACGAAACTCCGGAAGTAAACAAAAAGAGGAAAATACAGGAAAATACAGCATACAGTACACCATGGAGAGACGACTGCGCGCTGCAATTATGTTCGTGGTTGTAATCTACTACATCGCTTATATACAGCTTTCTATGCAAAGTCTTAATTTTCAGAATGAAGCACGGATGTGGCTTGAAAATATCATTTTAATGCACTGCAAACGGCGAAGACATATCGCAAGACACTTCAGGAGGCGGCGAGCATTACTTTTGTGAAACTGTGACATGCTCATCTTCCGAAAATATTGCCAACGACCCACTACGGCAGCCGGTTTAGTGTTCTCACCACAAACAAACCGTACCAGAGTTTGTTTGAAAGTGTACCGAGACCACCTCTTCAAGGAGGTCTCGATACGCTTGTTTGGTCCGCCTTTGGTGCGCACCACAGTTCGATTGCTGCATTCTCACCTGCCCAAACGAACCGCACCAAATGACCGATCGAACTCTGGCACGATTCAACCGAACTAAACAAGGCAGGTGTGAAAGCACCCATAGAAACACCCATCTGTACACCACAGTGAGCTCAAAAGAACTCGCTGCTTAAAATATCCACTTTATCAGTGTAAGGAACTGATACTGATAAAGTGGATATTTTAAGCAGTGAATTCTGAAGTCAGCAATTGAACATAATCAAATGGCCAATCGGTGCAATACTGGTTCTATACCATATGGAATGGCAGGCATCTAAAATTAATTGCTATTCTGAAGCGTTTTGTTAATCCCAAACTGCAGGTAAACTTATCATGTGTTGCGCTTCTTACTGTGATTTGGATCGACGTTATATAACTTTCTTTTTGAACATGTGCAGGGCTCCGTATCCCCCTTGGCAGAAAGGCAGACATCCCGCTCTCCGTCCGCATCTCTCGGTGGTGCTTTACTCACAAAACGCTCCCGCTCCAAGATGAAGCTCTCTAGACTGTTCATGGTGAGGCCATTGAACACCTGAAAAAAGATTTTTATACAAAGAGGATCAGTTGTACAAACATGACAAGAACTATTATCACTAATTATTGCTATTGTTAAATTGTTAATGCTTCACAGTTTTCAGGTTATCATCAGCGTAGCACGTAATTCAACCATTCGGGTTACTTTACAAAACAAATCAGACCTAGAGTGTGAAGAACAAATTGATGGCAGTCAACAAAGCTGGTTTCACTTACAGTGCTGCTCTCATCAAAGCAGTAAAGCACTTTGGGTTTCATGTCAGACACATTAAGAGCAGGTGCAATTTTACTGGCGAATCGCATCCTTGACCTAAAGAAAAGAAAAAAAAAAGAAAAGAAAAAAAAAACTCAGAAACTGCTAAGTTTGTGCGCCATAGATATTAAGATATAACTGAACGCTACATAGTTTACAACTATCTCCTTGCTTGCCGAAAGGAATCCACATACTTGCTCTTCCTATCTGACGATAATTTCCCATCAATCTCTGCATCCATTTCATCTGTAGGGCTTTGTGGCTCTGAGCGAGGGAAGGCCGTCTTTAGAGTATCCACTATGGCGTTCACCACAATCTGCAATTTACATACAACACACTGTAACTAAGGCCAATTACTATTACCTAGATAGTGTGACTTATTAAAGGTGGGATGCACGTTGTTTGAAAGCCAATGTTGACATTTGAAATCACCAAAACAAACACGATCCTAACCCGTTTTGATAGCTCCGCCCCACACATACATAGTAACCCAGGCAACTATTATGGCGGAACCTGCTGGGGCAGCTGGCCGAGGGGATATTTTTATCAATAAATAAACTCAATGAGTAATACTATGGTAATACAAATGTGTTTTTCTAGTACTGCATGTTGTACCGTGAAAGGTTTAGCTCCGTTTCACGTGGAAAACGTTCAGTTCTCTCCAGCGCTGGAAAGTATTTTTATAGCATATTAACATGGTTCCTGCTTCTTGCCATATTGTAAGCCTTTTTTCGCTTTTCATTTTTATCTGCCATGTCAATGTTTCAATTGCTTTCTGCTGTTCAGACACTCTCTCTGCCACATATTGACAAGACACGCCCCTTTCTGCTCATTGGCTACACGTTTGTTTTGTTTGTCGGCCCGACTCAGTTTTCTGAAGCATTTCTCAAACATCGTGCACCCCACCTTTAATGTCTCTTCAACAACAGTATTTATATAGTTAATTCCGACCCAATAAATTGATTGGGTAAGCAGCCATTATATTTAGTTTAGCTTCCGGTTGCGTTGGGATGTTTTGCAATGTGTAGATATGTATTAATTCTCAGCAGATCTGTGTTCGGCATGCAAAAATCCCATTCTAGCAACTATCACCACAATAACGTTATCGATATCAGCAGCAGACGTGGCAGAAAAGACCTTTTTACATGAATCCAACTTCTGACTTAAAGTATGAAAACTTGTCAGGTGAAAGTTGGAAATAAAATAAATTTGGCCATATTGTCTAGAAAAATCAGTTTCTTTATATAAATTTCTTCTTATTATAAAACTGTTACATGTATAATAGCAATTTTATGTTTGCACAAAATATCAGCATGACGGTCATAACCTAAGAATCACACTTTCGCCGATATTCAGTATAAACGCGTTCTTGTTTGCAATTAATTAAGCAATTACTATTACAAAAGTGTTTAGAGTTGTAAATAAAATTTCTTGAAACATACCTTGTCTATTCGGGAGACGATGAACGGCTTCTTCACAAAAGCAATCCTAGCGTCGGTGTTAAGGGCAAGAAACTCTTGCATTTCTTCACTGTTGGCTGTTTCAGGTATTGCACAAAGTTGCTAGCATCAAAAATGAAAAGTTTCCTTCAGCTAGCATGTACAGTAATCAGCTTGTCAAGCACATGCTTAGTAATTAAAATACACCTATACACTTAAAATAAGCTCACAGTGACTAAAGAATATATATTTCGGTGATGGCACAACAGAAGACAGGGATTTTCTTTGCTCAAACATGCCAAACTCACATTAGGCTTATGTTCATTACTAGGTTTTATAAGAATATACGTATATTTATAAGCAAGAAATGTCATGTGTCAAAGCAGTTCAGGTGTAATCAAAATGCAGACGCAAATTTAAACATGGCAATAATCAGTCATGTTGTCGTTTCATCCAATCGGATTCGAGAAAGCAGTTCCAGTCAGTGATTAGTACTTTGACATATTTTCTCTATTTTACACTATAATACAATATTATGTACAATAGAATCAGAGATCTCTCACCTTAAGGAATGTTTCCAGTAAACTTTTTCTGGCCTCCACTCTGTCACTGTCCATGTTTCCAAAAGGGAGGTCAGGAAAGATTTTTTTAGGTCCTTTAACATCTACAAGTACATCCAAAATCCACAAGTCAAAGTCCACGAAGGTATTTTTAATAAACATCAAAAGCAGGGGTGGACAAATAATGAATTTTTTAGCACACCAGACAAGTTTTGGCCCCGGTCCCAGATTTTGGTTGCCCCAGAAACAGAAAAAGTGAATAAGTTAAAAAGTGATAGATTTTTAATTAGATAACTAATTAGGCTTAACTACCGTAGCTCGTAGATTATAAAGTGTATTAATACACATGAATATTTATATATAATCCTACATAATCATATATACATATACATATATGAATTCCTGTCAACTGTGTAGATTTTCTTGTTACCTTATAAACATTTTCATAAAGCACATATTGCTAGAAACCTCTGCGAAAGTCACCAAGTAATTGGGAAACATTTCAGCAATGAGCTTTTTTTCCTGCAAAAAGCAGTTTTCGCTCCACACAAATGACTAATAGCTTGTGTCTAGCTATTGTCTGTATTTTCTCTCTGTGTGATTGTGTACACTGTTATAGCCAGAGAGTTATGTGATTTTTTTTTTCACATAATCTTTACCTGAATCTAAACTCATCCATCATTTGTTTTTAAATTTTTTACTTGTTCTGTAGGGCAACGATTAATTAAAAAAAAAATAAAAAGAATGGTCATGTAGTCTGCTTATCCCAGGCATCCGGACTAGTCATTTTTCCACCTACGGAAACTGTACTCCAGGGCATTAGAACTCACGTTTGATAATTTTGCGTAATTCGGGTTTCTCCTCTAACCGGGTCTGCAGGTTCAGGAACTCACTATAGCGTCGATTGACCATGTGATAAGCCACTGGCTGCAACGTGCCTGGATTCTCAGTGTCTACAGCTGTTTCATACTGCAAAGTATTGGCAAAGAAAATAAATTTACATCACATAAAAAAGGTCAACCTCTCTCTCTGTAGCACTGTCACTATTTTAACACTAGTTATGACAGCTTTGTTTGAACATTACACACAGACTACGATTTACTGCAAACTCCATGGTTTTTACTTGGCACTACAATCTGTTTTGGCTGTACAAACCAAGTTAATGTGGTGATAATCTGTGCAGCTTGTTATGCATGTGAGATAAACTGCATTACAATGGCAAAACAAATTACTCAGGAATTAGATAGTTTTTTTTTGTGTATGTGATCAGAAGCCACTGTTGAGCAACTGAGCAATGCACTTAAAGGTGGGGTCTCCGATGTTTGAGAAATGCTTCAGAAAACTGAGTCGGGACGACAAACTTAACAAAAATCACAACTAACATGTAGCCAATGAGCAGAAAGGGGCGGGTCTTGTCGATATGGGCGGAGAGAGTGTTCAGTGCGCATGTGTGACATTAGCAGAAAGCGGTTTTAACATTGACATGGAGGATAAAAACAAAGAAAGAAAGCGAAGAAAGACTTACGATAAGGCAAGAAGTAGGACGTGTTAATATAGGATCAGCTTTCCAGCACTGGAGAGAACTGAAGGAGCAGGAAGTTGGCCACATATTCACAGATTGGAGTTTCCCCGAGTCAATAACTCCTGAGCTAAACGCTGTTACTACACAAATAACACCTCTTTTCTATCTTAGTAATGTAGAGAGGCAGCTACAACCGCGTTTTGTGTAGTAACAGCGTTTAGCTCAGGAGTTATTGACTCGGGAAACTCCAACCTGTGAATATGCGCCAACTTTACTTAAGACGCCGAGGTGCTTTTTTCCTTCTCAATAGGTGAGTAATGTTGATTTTTCTTTGTTACACAGAACTAATATATGCCTTTGTCCTTTACATGATTATGCTTGTGTGTCATTTTTGCTTGTTTGTTTATCTGCAATCGTATTGTTCTTCCCTTCAGCTATGATAAAGACACATTTCTTTCCATTAGTTGCCTGGGTTACATATGTATGTGTAAGTGGAGCTATCAATACAGGGTTGGGACCCATTTGGGTTAGGGGCGTGTTTGTTTTGGTGAGTTTATGTCTACATTGGCTTTCAAACATCGGAGACCCCACCTTTAACCCTCCCTGCTCCAGGGGTGCTGAATCATAGCTACCCCTGCGCTCTGACCCCAGCCTCCTCAGATGGGATATGTACAGAAATGAATTCCACTGTGCTGGAATATATATGTGGTGATAATAAAGACTTCCATGACCCACTTATTTCATGATATATGTAATGTATGTGTGTGTGGATAGACAGCTTTAGACTGAAAATGGAGCATATGTCCGATGTGTAGTTTTTAAACCACTCAAATATTAATTTGAAGTAAATCACTAAAATACCTTGAAGTGAGATATAAATGTTATTTTTTTTACATTGCATACAGCTCCAGCATGTCATACACTATACAACTAAAAGCATGTGGACACCTGACCATCAAGCATAATTGTATAGAAGGTCTCTGATTGCTGTAGCATAAAATATTTTCAACGTACAACCTCTAAAATATACAATTATTTTGCTAGTGGAAAAACTTTGAGTGTCAAAACACCTCTGGTCTGAACTGAAAGGACAATTTCACTCCAGGTCTCTTCAACTGACAATCAGCAACTGTCCTCTTTGTGCTCTTGTAGCTGAATAAACACAAGAAGAAATAACCTGATATTAATGCCTATGGCTTTGGAATGGGATGTCTTTTGGCAACTCTCGGGTGTCCACATACTTTTGGACATATAGTTTACTAGGCACAATCTGCAGTCAGTTCAATGTGGATGGGAGAAAATGTTTTCTTGGTTATATTTACCTCAGACAGATACTGTTTTTTTTTAGTAAACTAATCTAGTATTTTTTTATAAGTATAAACAATTTCTACTAAAAATCAAAGCAAAATTTGTAATAACTGAAGAAAATGGACACGCACCTTAACAGTGTAGAGTGTGTATGGATGAGAGCCTGTGCCTCTGTGTTCCTTAGCTGTGATGGTGCCGGTGATACGAAGGTTCTGAATAATGACAGGGCCTTCAGGACTACTGAGGGGTTCAAATGTGAATGGAGTGAGTGGCATGGTTCTGGCTGAAGGTGAGGAGGCTTGTAGAGGTTCTGACAGAGTCAGCCCGGTGATGTTCATCACCCCTGATTTCTCCATGCCAGGAATTTCTGCTTTCATGTTACCCATCTCAAGTTCTTGAACAGCACAAAAGCTTGAAGACAGTTCATCTATCCCATCAACGGTATCAGAGGATTGTTCTTGGATCTCTGAGACCACAACCTTTGGTGCATTAGAACAGAATTGGAACTCATCCTTGGGGTACATTATTCCATCTGCAAGAGTGGGATATTCTGTAACTGACTCTGATGTTTCTTCTTCTGTGCCTATCAGGACCAGCGATTCCAGGGAACTCCTTTTGAAGTCATTTAGAGGAGACTCCAAATCGGAGTCTGTTTCTTGATAAAAGGGATTAGATTTCCCAAGTTGCATATAATCCTTTGAAATGAAACCTGGGTGCTCTGAAGAAAACAACTGTATTGGTCCTTCATCTTCTTTGTTCTGTAAACAGTCGAGATCTGCAGAGTCAAGAACATCCAGATTTGTTAATTCAGGTGTTGGTGCATTGGTCGTACTGGGAGAGTCAGACTTGACCTTCAACGTTAAGGAAGATGGAACCTCAACATCCTGTGAATTCACTTCATTTAAAAGCGTTGTTGGAGGAGATGTCGTTTTCTCTGGCTCGATTGGTTTGGACCTCGTAAACACATTCACAATCAACATGTTTAACCAGTCTGGATCAGACAGTTTTGCAATTAAAGGTAAAAGAACATTGCATGTTATAAGTTCACAGACTACAAATCTCCCTGTTCTGGTTTCAAGATGTGGTGGAGGAACAAGAACATGTAAAAGTGAATCCACAATTGCACGTGCATAATTCACTTCTATGGCAGAACTTTGAAGAGCTGGGTGAGGCACACAAGACATGCTATATGCCTGCCATAGACTCTCATTAGCACTCACACTTTGGTCCTGGTCTGCTTTTCCATCCATGATTTCCTTAGCTTTTGTGTAGCACTGAAGATGGCATCCACAAAGGTCCAATATCTTCAGCGTTAAAGCCTTTCGGTCCACTTTCTTTGCCCGAAGCTTAAGCTCCATTGCCATCGAGATCATAGCATTGTGGATCTCATTCTCAAACTCACGCTCTGTAGAAATGGTGTTATACCATGAAGAGACAAAGTCCCGGATGATCTTACAAACCATGTTCTGGATCTCGTCATCTAGATGCATCTCGCTGTCTTCTGAAGCCGGCATTTCATCCAGTTTGATGAAACGCTCAAGGTGGATGACACTTTCAGACTCGAGGAGAGCCTGGGAGCCAAGCCACCCACCTATAACTACTAACAGGCTGGTGAGCACACAGAGGAGCCAAACATTGATCAGTAAATGGAAAAGGACAACCCAAGCCATGAATATGCCAAATCCGAGAAGTTTTCTTTGCACCATGAATTCAGACACAGCCATCATAGATGGACTGAGGTGCTCAGGCTGATCCATAGCAATAGCAGACTCCTGTTAAACACACATATTAAAAACAATTACATATGGAAGTGGGAAACAGAACACACCATATGTGACAACAAATAAGGTCGGACTGATAAGATATTTCATCAAATTGCCTGAAAATGTTGCGAGTGTTCAAAGGAAATGCTCATAGTTTACTGTCAAATACAAAAGCAATTACAAGAAGGCTGTTTTGACAATTACACAGCTAGCTCTTAGCTAGCTAATTAGCAAGCAAGCTAGCGCAAGCAAGCTAGCACAATGGCTACATCAAATTAAAAGTAAAACTACAACAGTTTGTCTAGTGTCACCGAATGACCAATTAACATTACAGTTATCCCTGAGTAGTTGTAGTTTTCTTTAATAATTATTAGGAAATAAACGTCTGAAAAAATCGAATAAACTCAAATACACCTGCGGGTTTGTTTATCATCTGTCATTAGCCAGATCCGTTAGCTTGCTAACTAGATTTTTAGCTGCCACATTATACAAAAAACACTTTAAATATAGAGATTATAAAACATTACCTGGCTGGATAAATCCAGGCGCAACAATTTAGGAGATTAAATTGATGTTTTACGATCATGCTACATCACTGCCGATGTCAATATTTTGATTCGGTAGTGATGAGTGACTCACTCGTTCTGATTCGTATTTCTGAATCGTTTTAAATGATTCAGAAGAATCGATTCGGAAAGACAAACGAATCAAAGACAGATAAATATTTTGTATATAAATAACGTATCGATGGAAATCACAACTGAGAATAAATAAATCATCATTTGTCATTTTTGATCAAATGGAGACCGTTTCACTAGTCACTTGAGCTATAAATAATGAAGTAAACCTGATAGCTGAAATAAAATATAAAATATGACTCTAAACTGAATATTGCTCTGATGAACATTGCACATTTAAGCAATGAGTTTTATTTATAAAACAGTTTGGTTATATTTTACTGCGGGATGTGGTAGCCTAGTGTTTACGGTGCTGGAAGTAATGAGAAAGGTTATGAGTTTGAATTCCACATCCACCAGATTGCCACTGCTGGGGCCCCTGAGCAAGGCCCTTAACCCTCAATTGCATAAAATGAGATATCGTAAGTCGCTTTGGATGATAAGAGTGTCTGCTAAATGCTGGAAATGTAAAGGTAAATTTACAGTTAAAGGTTCCTGAGGTAAAATCTGTAAGCGTTCCACCTGTTGTTCAAGATGTGTCTAAACATTTAACTTGTAACATCTCCGACGTTAGACGGAGGACTTACCCTTTCTAAATATTCATCTATCCATCTTCTGTAGCTTATCATACAAATATGAGATGTGTTATCTCAGTGGTTAAGGTGTACTGATTGGGTTATTGGTTCGAATCCCAGGTCCAACAAGCTGCCATTGCAGGGCCCCTGAGCAAGGCCCTTAACCTCAATTGTTCAAGTGTAAGATGTAAGTCACTCTGTCTGCTAAATGCTGTAAATGTAAATGCATACAAATAATCAAACGGAGCCTGGAGCAAAGGGGGGACACAGCGCAAGGTTACAACCCATCACAGTGATGTATATGATTTCAAGGCAATTTAGTTTAAAAAAAAAAAAAAAAAAAAAATACAACAGTGTCAACTGAATATCGCCCTTTATGGACTGTTATTTATTTATATATATGTTCTGGATCCACCTCAGTCCTGACATGGATAAAGCTTTTAACTAACGGGGGGAGAGCGAGCGAGATTTTTTTTTTTGGTAAACAAAGTCAAGTCAAATCAATAACTTTGCAAGGTCACAATGGTGAAGTACACCAAACAGCCAAAGGCATGGATAACAGACATGGATGTCTGACCATCACATCCAAATGTAGTTCTTACCCTGACTGATATCACAAGGATGTACAAAACTACCTTTGTATGCTGTAGCATTAAGCATTCCTCCTTACTAGAACTTCACAAACACTCATGTATGTACTTACCACAACTGGAAAGAGACATTATTGGAGTTAGTGTAGCTCCTTCATGTCAGCGCCAACCAATAGGCATTTCTACTCGAGACGTTTTAAAATTCTAGATACTTGTGTGAATACGGCAGCAAATTTCCACATTCAGAGGCTTGATATGAACATTAATAGAAGCTCTTGATCTACGTGATTATATGCAGTGTGATGCTGCAATGTGATTGGCTGAAATGTTAACTGCACAAAGGGTTTAGCGGTATTCTTATTCAAGAGAATAGCACGTGTTGGTGTATGTGATTTGTGTCTCCATGCAGCGGTGAAGTCATTTCCTCAACAAAAAAAAACTATAAACTACCACAAATATACAATAGTCATGTTTACCCATCTTTTTAGCACCAATTTCTTTAGTCACAAGAGATTTAAGGCCTATAAACATTAAAAAAAAAAAAAAAAAAAACACCATTTATAGTGTCATACAGTGTCTTGGTAAAAAAAAAAGTAATATTTTTGCATATTATTAAGGATTTTTTTTTTTGCCTTTAAAGGGACCAAAGTTAAGTCACATTTATAGAGTCTGTGTGCAGTCTAAATTATTTGAACTGTGGAAAGAAAAATACAAATTTTCATCTCAATGTTCACACAAGAAAATGATCTGGTACAATTTTTAAAACTCAAGGGGAAAAAATTAATCAAGTGATCCGTGAATATGGATCGGGATTTTTTTTGGCCACGTGTAACACAAAAAAAAAGGATTTAAAAGTCAAATGTCTTTGTTTTTTATTGATGCTTTTGTGTAATGACCCATCATCTAAATATCACCGAGGGACGTACACGCAGTTTAAAGTAAAATAAGACTTTATGCCAGCTTATTAACCTCTGCTTGATGGAATCCCTACAAAACTCATTTCAATCATTTTCATTCAGACAGAAAGTCATTCTGGCTTCCCGAACAATACTGTAAAAACACAACGAGATCCGCATGGAAGCAATTCCTCAACAGCACTTGATCATCTTGCACGGAGCACCATGTCACCTAGTCTGCACACTGAGCAAACTGTGCCAGACCTTTGATTATTGTTCATGTGTTTCATATTCCTTTGATGGTACAAAAAAACAAAACAAAACAAAAGTTCATCCGAGATTCACAATCCATCTGATGCGACACCGAGCATCTGAGAACAGTGCGGGCTGAGGTTTTTGGGAAGTGAGGAACTGAAGCAGTTTCTCAAAACTTAGTGAAGCGCACATGCTCGTCAGATCAGTGAACGTCAGTCTAAGTTCTGTGATGGTGGGAAATTTTCCCCCTAGTATTCATATAAAAGAAGCTGAAAGAGCAAATTGTAGTAAATCTCTAGATCGTGGGTTACATGTCATAGGTTCATGCGTAGATGCTCCGGCCGTTTTGCCATAACGGGGTACGCCTGCTGTTTGAACGCGCCCATGGCCGAGCCCGTGGGTTGTCTGATGGGTAGTGGAGCGGTGACTTCGGTGCTGGCCGAGATCTCCATCTGATCTGCAGTGGACACGTCCATAGCATGCTCCGAGGCGGTCTGAAGAGTGGAAGAACCAGGCATGCTGGGACATCGAGGCCAACAGTCTCCAGGAAACTTCACTGGACTGGAAGACAGGAAAACGTCAGGATTATAAAACATAATATACACGACAGCATTGTTGGGTCCTCGTGTTTGATTGGTCAGAGCAGGGGGTCAATAGCAGCAGCTGGCTTGTTTGATTCCTGCGACGTTGGTCTTCAGGACAAATGACTGATTCCTCAGTACCAACACACATTCATTTCACAAGAAAAGGCTACAACAAGCAACTAGAAAGACCGTCGACGAAACATGACGCATTTGTTGAGAAAGTAAAAGTTGTAATCATTGGCAAACTGTGGTGTTAAATGAGGAGTAAAAAAAACACATCAGGACATGCTGTCACTGTTAATCAATTTTTTACTGTAAAATACCACCCGGTGTTGAACTGTTTTCCTTTAGCAACATGTCCGGTCCTGTTTCATTCCTTACATATTTCATGTGTAGGCACTTGCGCAGTCAAATATGAAAACTATTTCATGCTGCCTGCAAACCTTATGGACAGATCCACAACTTTTGAAAACAAAACAATTTATAAAAGCATTAACTACAATTTTTGTCAATGTGAAATTACTCACCATGGATTAATAAACTCTTCCTGGGCTATGCTGTACATAATACAAGATGCATCAACAATGCAAGCCTACACACAGATATTAAACTCTCATTACCTCACTGGCGTTCTGGGGCTCCCTAAAAAGCGCCGAGGTGATCGGATTTTTGGCTCAAATGAGAATTTCTCCTTCACGTTTTCCAACACAGATGGAGCTACATATGTAAAGCCCTAAGAAAATATCACATACAAACACTATAGGTTAAAAAAATTAACATTTTAGTCAAGTATACGTATGTGAAGAAAGAATGCTGCCTTACCAGGAAGACCTGATTTGCACTTTCGCTAAGTGTGGAGTCATCGGGACTATCTACAGGAGTCTGGCTGGTGAACTTCGAATCAAATTGGCTCACATCATCAGCGGATTGCTAAGAAAGCAAAAGCAGAGTTCACCTAACTTTGCTAGCTGGCAAACAAACAAGTGCAGGAACAAGAGCACACAAGGACTCACCAGGAAAGGCTTGAAAGGCGGCTCGACGCTCCGTGCAAGAAGGTCTTCCCAGTTGATGTGTCGGAAAAATGGATGAGTCTAAGAAAAAAGAAGTGAAATGCAGCAGAGGGTTTTTTTTACACCTGGTCACTTCATGTGTTGTCTCTGATCCGATAGCTATCTGATTTGTTAAAACTGTTCCATTTACATTAGGCCACATAAATGTGTCTTGGCGAATCGGATATCGATCCGATCTTTCTACTCCCGCCCAAAATATATTTTACCTCATTTCCGGGGTAATTATCTTCGGGTATGATTACCTTTGCGTTAGCCTGCAAAGCAGGTTAATAAAAAGGGACACTCATCTCTGCCAGGCTATACCTGTCCATAAGCGCGTTGCCGTGGCTTTGTGGTATATCGCTACCGGCAGCAGATATAACACAATCACACAATCTGTGAGTGACCTACTTCCGTTTGGGAGGAGTATAGCGCTGATGTATGTGGCTTGAACAACCACATGCATTTCCACCTGTCCAGTTTTATCTGAAATGCGTCACAGACCACCTCCTGAAGTGGGTTTGAATGATCGGATTTATATCCGTCTCGAAAACGTTTCAGAGGGCATTTAGACCTGGTCTTTCTACCATCGGATAGCTATCTGATCACAGAAAACGCATGAAGTGTAAAAAGCCCCAGAGATTCATTTTGCTGTTTGGTAGACAGCCTTATCTGAGCAGGTGGGTTAAAGGCCTTGCTCAAATGCCTAGAGTGGCACCAGTAGTGTTGCTGGTGGTGGGATTTAAACTTATATGATTCTGATCAGAAGTTCAACATCTTAACCACTGAACTTTATTTAAGATCATTGCTATACCAGCTTCAACTGCCATTTCAATGCAAATGCAGATAATCAAACATTCGATAAAATTCACTCTATAACTCTATATAAGATTCCTTAAATTAACTTGTGATAAAAATGATATATTATCCTGGATGCATCTTACTAACTAAATCTTCCAAAGATCATTTGTCCTGATCAAAAACGTTGTCCTGTATACAGCAAACCAAAGAAAAAAACTTTAACTACCGTATTTTCCGCACTATAAAGCGCACCGGATTATAAGGCGCAGTCTCAATTACGGGGTCTATTTCTGTACTTAACCCATACATAAGGCGCACCTTATTATAAGGCGCGTGCTAAAACATACGGTCTACAAAAAAGGTAACAGAAGCAAAACAGTGAGTTTAGTTGAACTTTATTCTACTATTGATGTAGAGCAGCTCTATTCCCATTTATAACCGTGTAACTGATAGTCTGTAGTTTAAATTGTGCCTCGTAAGCATGTCTCTTCACTGGTGCCATTTTTGGGGGATACCTACCAGAGGTGTGGCGGAGGTAAGCGTACATACTGTACGTATTACATAATGTTCTCTGATTGGTTTATCGCTGCCAGCGTACGTAGTGTATGTATTACGTCCCTGTGTCAGCGGGAAACGGTCCGACAGTCAATCAAGCGGAGCACTTAGCAAAGTCGCACAACAACATTTTTACAGATTTTTGTAACTCAGTGCACACATTATTAGGTGCACGGCTGATTTTTGAGAACATTTAATGCTCTTAGGTGTGCCTTATAGTGCGGAAAATACTGTATATTGACATGTTGGCAGTCTAGCACCGTGCAATAAATTCCCATGGCTCTGTCTGGTGTGGCCCCATACGGCAACCTCGTGTACACGGATTCACTTTGCAGTGTGTACGTCACGACGCAAGTGTGTACCGACCTGCACCTCTGCAGCATCTCCGGGTCCAGCTCCGAGACGAGATGAGGCGGTTCTTTTAAGCAGCTGGACACATTAATAATAATAATAAAAAATTTTACACAGAAAAAGTCCATATATATATACGGCAATCTAACAGAACAAGCTCTACTATACTACTATAAATATCACCATAGTGGGTGGTGTCCTGGTGTCGTACCTTTTTAAGCAGGTCCCTGGCTTCTTGTGTGAGGTAGGGTGGGAGATTCAGTTTGCATTTAAGAATTTTGTCAATGGTTTTCTTCCGGTTTTCCCCAGTAAATGGAGGCTACAAATACAATACAGTATTAGCTGCCACAAAAACAAAATATTTAACAAACTATGTACTACAGGACCAACTGGCTAGCAACCGATCGTAGTGTATTCGCGGTTGTCCAACAGCAGCTTAGACCAAGCGGGATGCATTGTGTACAAGTTTGAGAAAACAGGACCCTAATGTGTCTTCATATCTAGGTTAGTCCACTGAAACTGAGAAAGCAGCAGAGAAACACACACTGCTGCAGAGACACAGCAAATAAGTAACCACGTCAGGTTTTGGCATAGAACTAAAGGCAGCAGGTAGACGTGATGTGCACGATTTAAATGTTGGATATTGATTCATTTCAATATTTTGAGGCATCCATCCCAAATACTGCACTATTGCTACCAAGGTACATAAATAAATGTTACCAGTAAATAATAAGAGAAAAAAAGCTTTTCTCGTTTCTAATGACATTTTACTCGTGTTTCCTGACAACAGCTAACTGAACTCTGTGTGTTTGATGAGCAAACTGTCTTTTGTTTAAAACTGATGAGAAATGTGCAGTATGCAAAACTGGATTTCACTTGAAATTCCACGACACGTGAACTGCTTTGCATCAACAGGTTAAAACAAGTTCACTTGGAGTGTTTTAGAGCACAATTCCTTCATCATTACACACCAAACGAGACAGAAATTGCACTCACTGCCCCAGTTAACATGTCGTACATCAGGGCTCCCAGACTCCACCAGTCGACAGCACGATTGTGTCCGTTTCTCGTCAGGATCTCTGGAGCCCTAATACGGGGGGGGTTGGGACGGACAATAATGGTTTCTGTTATGATTCACATTAAACTTGTGTGATATATCTGACAAATGTTATTGTCTCTACACAATATTAAACTGCCACAATAAAGTCACTTCAGGATATTTTGTGATTGTCGCAGCCAAAAACGCTTGAATTTGCTGCTTGAAAGTTTTTTTCTCCTCAAAGATTTGTGATGTGACTTGCAGATTTTTTACTATGTTCTGTGTTGAATACTTATGTTCAACACAGATAAAAGGTAGAGAAATAAATAGATAAATAAATAAATAAATAAAAACAAACGAATAAATAAATAGAACATTTTAATTAAAAAAATTGAGAAGTTAAAAAAAGCAAACGAATATATTTGAAATATTGATTTAAAAAAAAATATAAGGTTTAAAGACTGAACAACAAAGTGTCAAATCTTGTGTAACACTATTGTAGGAAATGGGTTCTGGAAAAATCAATAATGACATTTTAATTGGTAAAATCCAATCCTGAGCAATAAACAAATAAATAAATACATAAATACATAAATCTTTTAACATTAACATGAAGCTTAATATGAGTAGCAGATAGAATTAATTTAATAAATATTAATAAATGAACACACAATTAATTTGTAAACTCCACGATATACAGAGGAGCTTGTAATGTTTCTACACGACCACAGATTTAAGCCAAGACGTGTGAAAGTGAAAGTGACGTGACATACGGCTATGTACGGTGACCTATACTCAGAATTTGTTCTCTGCATTTAACCCATCCAAAGTGCACACACACAGCAGTGCACACACACCATGAACACACACTCGGGGCAGTGGGCAGCCATTTGTATGCTGCGGCGCCCAGGGAGCAGTTGGGGGGTTTCGGTGCCTTGCTCAAGGGCACCTCATTCGTGACCGGCCCGAGAATCGAACCCACAACCTTAGGGTTAGGAGTCAGACTCTCTAACCATTTGGCCACGATCTGCCCCATCACCAGTCAGCCAAAGCCCTCTTTCATTCGCGTGCACTGAACATGAGTACAGCCATCATAGGAAATCAGTTCATACACGTTTTCAGTTGGAATTTAAATGTCGAATAGTGTAAATGTAAATAATGTCCTTTCTACAACAGTTTATAAAAATGCAACCGAGAGCTCCTGA
Source organism: Tachysurus fulvidraco (assembly GCF_022655615.1). NCBI lineage: Eukaryota > Metazoa > Chordata > Actinopteri > Siluriformes > Bagridae > Tachysurus > Tachysurus fulvidraco. The sequence goes on along the minus strand of NC_062528.1, from coordinate 6,077,976 downwards.
GGAACTAATGAGTCATCGTAAACTCTGAGTTCAGCGCAGAACTGATTTCAAACAGCATAAAAACTCGGCAGGCTACGTTGCAAATTTTGGCGAGGGGGCAGGGGTGGATTCTGGGGCTGGGGGGGGCAGCAGCAAAATTGTGTAATGAAATGACTTACATGTACTCGATAGTGCCACAGAACGTGTGTGTCACAGTCCCGTCATGAATGGATTCCTTACACAGTCCAAAGTCAGTCAATTTCACATGGCCTTTCCAAGACAAAAAAAATAAACACACTTATTAATCTGCAACATAACAGATACACTTGCATCTCAATAGCATGCAGCAAATCTCCAATCCCTTTAAGAGGCAGGAACATTTTCATTACTGTAACAAGTGTCTAAAAATGTGTCTAATGTCAACTCAGGCAGGTGTTTCCCAGCTTCGCATTACAATCAACCTTCTTATAAAGTACGACAGCTAGAAGTTTTACCTTGGCTATTGAGCATGATGTTCTCAGGTTTAAGGTCTCTGTAGATGATGCCCTTTTGATGCAGGTGGCCGAGGGCCATGGAAATTTCTGCCAAGTAAAAGCTGCAAGTAAAAAGCCTCCAGGATCATTCTGGTGATTTTTATTTCATTTTGGCCAATCAAGAGAGCTCATCAGATCTTTCTATGTCTGAAAGTGAAAATCTTATATAATATAATAACAGCATACCATAATAAATGCTATTAGAATAATATAAGATTGCAAATTCATTGGTTTTATCCGTCGCAGCTCTTCTTCCTAAGGTGTGGGTCCTAAAAACAGTCCAATTTGTTGAAAAGGTGATGCTCTATAAACAAAAACGAGCTCAAGCTTTAATCCTTACCAGGCAGTGTCTTCCATAAAAATGCCCTCCCTTTCTAGCTGCATGAAAAGTTCCCCACCTGTATATATAAAAAAAAAAGATGCTGAAGTTAAGAACTGTATATCAAATACACAAAAAGGACAGAACAAAAAAACGTCCGATGCTCCGGAAGTTAAAACGTCGGAATAAATTTTCTGTGACTGTGTTAAGAGTCTTGCTTAAGTTGCTAAATGTAAATCCCTTGGGGCTGTGAACGTAAACCTAAAGCTACCAAAACCTCTGCAAATCTAGTGGAAAGTTTTTGTTCAATTTGGCCTTAAAATTTAGAATGATAAGAGTTGGGGGGGGGGGTTTAGGTCTCTAATTAGCAAGAGGCAGAACAGATGTGAAAGCTGAAGCCATAAGACGTTAAATCAAATAGTATCAAGAAACCAATTCTATTTTGGTACAAGTCAGACCCAAAATATGTGTAAAACTGCCCAGTATTACCAATACTTGCATGATCATAAGGAATGTAAACACGCCGGCTCTCAATGAAAGGTAGGGATTCACTGAACAAATGACTAACGAGATTCCTATGAATGTGAAGAACTTGTTCAGGAAGTAAAGTAACCTACGTGTGTTTTAGCCGAGGATGATGTCACATACGTGTACCGTGAGAGTCAGGGGAAGGTTGTGGGGCACAGAAAAAGTGAGCTTTATTGAGCATAACTACAAAACCCTACTACTACTAATAATAATTTAATGAAGTACACAATGCTCGGTTTTCTGTGGACATAAGCACAAATGCACCGGGGTTTCAAGTGAATCAACAGCCCAACACTATGGGGAGCCAGGAACAAACACCCTCGGGTTCAAAGCACAGCAAACATGTTTATTGTGGAAACCACCCAAGAACAAAGATGGAACTGGAGGTCACTGACCACTTAGGTACTCTAAGATGAGATAAAGCTTGCCGCCAGTCTGAAATGCATATATAAGGTCGACGATAAAAGGATGCTTCACTTCCTCCAGGATGTTGCGCTCGGCCTTGGTGTGGGCCGTGTCCTTTGCATTGCGGACGATCATGGCCTAGAAAGTAACCAGGAGAAAAGAGAATAATAATATATCTATAACATATCATTCAAAATAAAAGCGGTCACGTTTTGTCCGTTAATAGTAATACGGCCTGATTAAACGTTTGAAGCAAACCTTTTTCAAGACTTTCATGGCAAATATTTTTCCTGACCCAGCACCGGACACCTTCCGAACTTGGAATACCTGAAACAAAAATGTGCGTTTTCCTGTGATTAAATTTAATACCAGGTTAATACCAGGATAAAAAGAAATGCATCAGTTCATTCGTTTAGATTTTAACAGCTAATCCTTATTAATGTGTACCTTTCCGTAGCCACCTTTCCCCAAGACACGTAGCAGCTCGAAGCATTCGGGACGAATGCTCTCGGTGCCTTGATTCACACTGTCCTCAGAGATCTCAATCTTTTCGCAGTCGTCCATGTTGCTGGCATGAGGTGGGGTGAAGGAATACAAGACAGCATTTATTTTATTATTTATTTATTCTGGGACATTTCACAGTAGTGTAAAACTACTGACATATGAACTCCTAGAACTGAGCAAACAGAATGGAATACTTTTATTTATTAAAAATAAAATTTAGAATACTCACAATTCAAAGCCACTGCGTTGATCCATGAGGTCATTAATCTGCACCTTCGGGAATAACACAGTAAATGAACTTTGCTGGTCAACTATAAATAACATCTGCATTCCAGTGTGGTTGGTTAGAAAGACAAAAACTGACCTTTTATCTGTCTCATGCAGAGTGCCTACACTGACAAAAAGCCAATTTAAGGCTCTAAGATATATATATACACATACGTTAGTACAAATAGAAGCTGTAAATCACCTACAAATCACCTGCAAATGTGACTGAACATTAATGCGAACTTCTGTAGCTCTGTTTATTATTCTTAGTTTTTACTTCTACTATAACAAAATTAATGAATTATGTGTGTGTGCCAGATTTCACTTAGAGTTAAAAAAAAACTTACATTTAAAATTTAACAACATATTGTCTAAACTTTTGTATTCAACACTATATATCTTAGACCTGAACACAAAAAGTAATACATTGGAAGATTTACTTTAATTATTATTATTATTATTATTATTATTATTATTACTACTACTACTACTACTACTACTACTATTATTATTATATTAATTATTATTATTATTATTATAATTATTATTACTAGTAGTACAATTATTATTATAATTATTGTTATTATTATTACTATTATTACTATTATTATTATTATTTCAAGAACTGTCTTTTAATAATTTGTGTAAACATGACTTTTATTGTTTAATATTTAAATGTAGGATTACAGAACCAAGCTGTTCATGTGTATATCATTATGTTGGCTTTGTAGAAGCCAACATTCTGATTTCCGTTATAAGCTTATTATTATTAATGTTTGAGTTCATGCATGTAAATAATGTATGCACGAAAGGGTTTTAAAAAAAAATAAGCAAGTAAACAGTTCATTGCATCATGAAGCCAGTATCTGTGTCTGATTTACATGAAGTTTGTCTTAACCCTTGAATAAGTGACTTTATATGCAGAATAACGCAGCTATATTTATACTTGTTCCTACATGCAACTGTCCTCTGTTTAGATATACACTATATACAGCAGGAGACGTGTGTACTGTGTAGTGTACATGTCCATAACGGGTCAAACATCATCAAACGGGCCGTTATACAGGTAGCAGTTAGCATGCTAGCTAGCAGTCCACAACACGACACATATGTAATTACTATGCACATAAAACGTCTCTGACAAGACTGGTGAAGGACACGAAACTATTTGGTCGTCTGTAATTATGTATATTTAATCTATAAACCGTCATTTTTTACAGCAAAGAGGTTACTAGATGAGAATTAACGTTATACGTTAGCGCTTAGCATATTAGCTTCTCAGCTGTTTCCGCCCAGGCTTTTGCGGTTCAGTGTCCACCCGTTTTCAGGAAATCCCGCCTTCTGTGCTGTGATTGGCTGATACAGATGAACATCACGGGTTTTCCCCGAGGAAAGCTCGATGATTGGCTGATCGGAATGCAGGGGGCGGGATTTATCTTTTATACCACCGCAAAATGGGTATTCAGTTGCACTGAGAAACACAGCCGAGGCCTAAAAAAGCCCTGACTCGGTGTTTAAGGGAAAGCAGGCCTACTTAGCATGTAAGCTAACCGCTTAGCTGGCAGGGCTGGAACAAGCATGTAAAGTATGAGGAGGAAAAGCCAGTTACCTCCTCGAGCTCGTCGTCGGAGACATTTTCCTCCGGTTGATCCAGATCGATATCGAAGACACCGGCCATGGTTTATTTCAGATCGTTTAATCCACTTCCAGCGTGAGTGTAGAGGTTGTGCTTCCCGCCTCATGGACGCGAACGCACCGTCGCCATGACTAGCTCAGGTCTGCGCATGTGCAGTACGGCGCATAAAGCACGCCTCCTCGTGGCGGAGTGGGGAACGCACGCGTCCTTTTAGGAGCCCAATGATACTGTATCTCCAGTAAAAATAGAGTGCACACATTGTCTCTCTCTCTCTCTCTCTCCCTCTCTCTCTCTCTCTCTCTCTCTCTCTCTCTCTCTCTCTCTCTCTCTCTGTCTCTCACTCACTCTGTCTATGTATATGTTTTCTCTCTCTTTTTCTCTCTAGCTCTCTCTCTCTGTCTGTGTGTGTGTGTGTGTGTGTGTTTTCACAATCAGTCAGTCAGTCTGACAAAACATCATTAGGTCTAACAAAACAGTTAAGAGGACTCTAAAATACATGGTTAATGAAGAAAACTGTTTTTTATTTCAAATAACACACCATAAATTGTTTATCATATACTATCAAATATGTTGTATTCACATACACATACTCACAGAAACAAAACAACCCAGGTCGGTGTGAGCAACTTTGTGCAAATTTGGAGAGACTTTGTTCAGTGTATTAGGGTGTATTATGCAGTATATTAGGGTGCAAATGATCCACAGCAAAGAGCACACACTCTTCATCGTGACTATATGAGGAGACAGGATTCAGTCCCTTTGAATGTATGCACCAGAGTAAGACAAGGGTGTATGTTTGCCCCAATACTCTTCCTCCTGTGTGTCAAAAAGCTTTTCGATGGCAAGTCGGAAAGCAGGAGTGGAATCGCTATAGATTTTCAGCTTGATCGAAACCTTTTTAATATCCAAAGGCTCCAGCAGTGCAGGTCCTTGATTTGCAGTATGCTTATGACTGTGTACAGCCTAGAAGACCTGCAAACCTGGCCTAAAGCAGATTGGTCTTGTCAGTCAACACTATAAAAACTGATGTGATATGCCAGTGGAGCTCCAGCCCCCCACCTACTATTCATGTTTTCACTGTAGAACACCACCCACTTACAATAGTTCCGTCCTTTCAGTACTTGGTCAGTATTCTATCCGAGGACTGTAACACTGACCATGAAGTCTGTACCCGGATATCCAAGTCTTTATGGACCTTTTTTAGTGCACTGGGGTGTAGTCATGTTGGAACAGGACGAGGCCATCCCCAAACTGTTCCCACAAAGCTGGGAGCATGAAATTGTCCAAAAACTGGAACTAAGGGGCCAAGCTCTACCCCCGAGAAACAACCCCACATCATAATCCTCCTTCCACCAAACTTTACACTTAGCACCATGCAGTCAGGCAAGTACCTTACTCCTGGCAAACACAATACCCAGACTCATCCAACGGTTTGCCAGACAGAGAGCTGTGATTTGTCACTCCAGAGAACATGTCTCCACTGCTCTATAGTCCAATGGCGGCATGCTTTACACCACCGCATCTGACGCTTTGCATGGCTCTTGGAGATGTAAGGCTTGGATGCAGCTGCTCGGCCACGGAAACCCATCACGTGTAACTCTCTATGCACTATTCTTGAGCTAATCTGAAGGCCACAAAAAGTCTTCAGCAATTGACTCTGCAGAAAGTTGGCCACTTCTTTGTACTGCGTGCCTCAGGATGCGTTGACCTTGCTTTGTGATTTTACATGGCCTACTACTGTGTGGCTGAGTTACTGTTGTTCCCAATTGCTTCAATTTTGTAATAACACTACTAACAGTTGACCATGGAATATTTAGTAGCACAGAAATTTCACAAATGGACTTATTGCACAGGTGCCAACCTTTAACGTTACCAAGCTTGAAGTCACTAAGCTCTTAAGAGAGACCCATTATTATACAAATGTTTGTAGGTGCTTGATTTTTAGCAGTCATTTACTTTTAGTGGTCATGACAGTGGTCGTCTTGGAGATGTGTTTGCGGTTGTTATCATGTTGGAATACTGCCCTGCATTGACAGAATACTGCCCAAGACACTTGTCTTTGTACTCCTCACCTGGTTGCCGCCACACACGCTTCGCACATCTATTTCCCAAACACAACCTCTGGATATGACACTGATCATGTGCACTCAACTTCTTTGGTCAAACATGGCGAGGCCTTTTCTGAGTGGAACCTGTCCTGTTAAACCACTATATGGTCTTCTCTATGCCACCTTTATGTACAGCAGAAATTCTCTTTTCAGATCCTCAGAGAGTTCTTTGCCATGAGATGCCATGTTGAACTTCCAGTGACCAGTATGAGAGAGTGAGAGCGATAACACCAAATTTAACACACCTGCTCCCTGTTCACACCTGAGACCTTGTAACATTAAGTAAGTCACACGACACCTGGGAGAGAAAATGGCTAATTGGGCCCAATTTGGACATTTACACTTAAGGGTGTACTCGCTTTTGTGGCCAGCGGTTTAGACATTAATGGCTGAGTGTTGAATTATTTTGGAGGCACAGCAAATTTACACTGTTATACAAAATTGTAGCAAAGTGTAATTTCTTCAGTGTTGTCACATGAAAAGATATAAGAAAAATTTACAAAAATGTGAGGGGTGTACTCACTTCTGTGAGATACTTTACAGTATGTATACATGTATGTATGTATGTATGTATGTATGTATGTGTGTATGTATGTATACGTATGTGTGTATGTATGTGTCTATGTGTGTGTGTGTGTGTGTGTGTGTGTGTGTGTGTGTGTGTGTGTGTGTGTGTACTGTACGTATGTATGTAGCAATATCATAATCAACACCCCTTAACACTAGGTGGCGATAATTCACTATATCGTTATTTGCCAACCGCCAATAAAACCAGAAAGAAGAAGAATTTTGTTTTGACCATTTTACACGATTTTCTGGCGAGAGGAAATTCAAATTAATTCCGAATTATTTCAATTCTCTCACTTAGACAGCTAGCGTTTGCTAAGCTAACTAACCTATATAAGGGAAGTGTAGTTCCGGATCTTTTCATCGATCATTTGAATCAGCTTACCAAAAGAGCCGACACTTTCAGCTTCCAAATGACACGTTGCCATTTTATTCGAACCCTGGCAGAATTTGCGCTAATTTGAATAGCGATAGAAGGCTTTTGAATCAATAACGACATAAAGGTCATGAGTCGAGTGTGATCAAGATAGAGCAGTTACTAAAGGAATGATGAGGGAATCGCGGATGAATCAATGAATCAACAGCTGAGATGTTTCCATGGTAACAGTCTGATTAAATGACACAGCGAGTACTAAATATATTGTTTACATCTACCAAAAGAAAAGAAAAGAAAAAAAAAAACTATGGAACGGCTCATGTATGTGACTTTGCTCTTAATTTTCACATATAGGATTCGAATCAAAGAGTCGAATCATTCGCAACGACTTATCACTGGTTGCTAAGTTTGCTAATCAGGGCAAGTTTGACTAGTTGTAGCTAGTTTGCTCTAGTAAGTAGGATCATGTCGGTTGTGACGGTGCAGTTAGGTCAGTGCGGCAATCAGGTTGGACCTGAACTGTTTAGCACCGTGTATGAAGACTCCATTGGGGCTAATTCAAAAACATATAAACAGTGCAGTGATGAGAGATTCTTCAGGGAGAACTCACATGGAGGTAAGTCTCAGTAGTAACTGTTTGTGATAGGAGGTGAAAGACTAGTGGTTCAGGTGTTGGATTACTGATTACTGCTCAGAAGGTCATGAGTTCGAATCCCAGGTCAACCAAGCTGCCACTGCTGGGTCCTTGTTCAAGGCCCTTAACCCTCAATTGTATAAATTGTTAAGAAATCTCAGGATACTCTACAATATCTTTGTTAGAGTAGCCTGTTTCAGCATGACAGTAGACAAATAGATAGATAGACCTTTATTGTCATTGCATAGTACAGGTACACAGCAATATAATATATATATATATATATATATATATATATATATATATATATATATATATATATATATATAATGTACTTATATATAATATATATATAAAGGTAAACATCTACAGTATGTAATAAATATATAGGTATATATGTGAACATATGTACAGCGTGGAATATATATGCAAACATATGTACAGTGAATAAATATAAAGGCTATAAGATACACATAAATAAAATAGTGCAGATGTATGTAAAGCACAATAAGTGTAGAAGATGAGGAGTATAAAACAAAAACAGTGTTTTTAGTGTACTAATGGTGGAGTGTAATGTGATGGTGGATGGAAAAAAAGCTGTACCTGAACCTGCTGGTTCTGGTGTGTATGTTCCTGTATCTCCTTCGTGATGGAAGGAAGTTAAAGTTTGTGACTGGGATGTGGAGTCCTTGATGATGATGTAAGCTCTGTGCAGACATCTGCTGTGGTGAATGCCCCTGTGCACCAAACTAGCCCCATGAAGACACGTGCTGTGTCCTAATTTACCTACTTACACTATGCAGTAAAAAGTGTGTACTCTCTGCAAAGGAAAAAGCACATACTATCGAGTGTTGCCAAACCGTACGCAAGAAATGGGTCACCCTTGGTGGTTTTCACACTGGGTATATTTGCTGAGGTACGAATCTGAGTGTTTGTTTCCAGCATCCATGCAACACTGAGTCTCTATATTATCTGAAACTCTGGTGCATTTACGCTCATCACGTCTCATCACAAAAACACTCGGAGAACACAACGTGATTCACCTTGAGGTTCTATTATATACAGCAAGGCTCTATGCCTTTTGTTTAAACTAACGACGACATCATCGGCTTTAATTTTACTTTAAGTAAAAACGCAGGTTACTTTACTTCCTGTACAAGTGCAGACCTGAGTACGAGTTTTGTTCAGTTGTAGTGCAACAAACTCACATCACCTCCTACAGGGAGTCTGGGGGTCAGTACTGTGCTTCCTGACCACATGACAGTTTTCACATTATCTATTTATCATGTGAACCGTGATCTGATTCAGACTAATTAGTCATTGTGAAATTCCTAATAACTCGTGTAACGGAAGAGAATGACGTTGTTTAGTCTCGCACACTGTCGCCATAAACAACCTTCTTTTCATCATTCATTGTTCCTTATCGAATTTGTACTATTGAACTTTTTTACTTAATTTATGTACCCACATTTTATTTGCACCTCTTTAAAATGCAGCAGCTACAAAAATCGTCAGAGTCGCGGGCAAAACGATCTGAAAAATTGTGCACAAATCCACACACAAAAAAATCTAGCAGGAACAGTAGACCATCCATGTACCTCTGGGTTACTCATTTCAGCCTACAATAATTTGGGACACACTAATTTTGATCTAGGAAATACAAATTCTCAAAGCCATGCTCCAAAATAAGAGTAGAGGTTATTATATTATAACAGGAAAAGTAGACTAAACCTGGAACGGGATCTTCAACAAGCAGGTTGAGGTATTACGGTCAGGTGTCCACACACCTTTGAATATATAGTTAATGTGTATTTTGTGCTTCATGTTTAGAGCTGGTGGCACGTGCTGTTCTTATCGATATGGAGCCTAAAGTTATCACTCAAGCCATAGCAAAGGCGTCGGCCTCGGGAAAATGGAGATATGGGGAAAAATCCCACTTCTGTCAGAAACAAGGCTCTGGAAACAACTGGGCAAACGGGTAAAGATCCACTTTTTAATAGTCTGTGCTCTATATATTCTTCTCTTTATTCTTTTCATACCAGCTATCAGTTTATCAGGTCTGCCTTTGAGATGGAGCGCACTGATGTCTGAATCTTTACCGTTCTGTAGTTACTGTGTTCACGGCCCACAGCATAAGGACGCAGTAGAGGATCTGGTGCGGCGGGAGGCAGAGAGCTGCGATCGCCTTGCAGGAATATTCGCCATGATGAGTGTGGCAGGCGGTACGGGTTCTGGAGTGGGCACCTACGTCACCCAGAGTCTGCGAGACACCTATCCACATTCATTTATTCTTAATCACCTGACATGGCCCTATGGAACAGGAGAGGTAAACGTAGTCGTATTCTACACCATTTTCTAGTATAAATAGCGAGAGTAGTGTGTTTACACCGTAAAGTCCAAGAAGAAGAAGTGCACTTCAAGTACCGAGGGGAAGCACTTATTCACCCGAATAACAGTGTGGAATGTCGGACACTTCGTGCACTCAACTCTCACAGATTTGCGTATGTAGTAGTACAGGGATACCAGGTGCTGGTGCTGATGCTGAATGAGAAACTATTTTTAGGACGGTGAAGATACTCCATCGGACGCGACAAACCATCGGGCGGCTTCGTGCTCGGATCTTCATCAGCAAACATTTGAAGACTTCGGCAAGAAGAAATTAGTGTTATGTCTGTTAATGAACTCCGAAATGACGCTGAACTGTTAGTTCCACGGGAGCTCCTGGTTCTGTAAAGCTGCTTTGAGTCAATGTCAATTGTTAAAAGCTCTATACAAATCTGAATCGAATCGAATCTTCCGATTCTTTTCATTTGGCCCACGGCGTGTATTTTATAGTGCCGTTTGAGACGACGTTATGCTTCTAAAATGATACTAAAATCTCACACTAGTCATTAGAGTACAGCACATAGTACAAGTAAACAGTGTGTAGTCTGTCATTTGGGACCCAGCTACAGTGTCCCGTATGATGGGTTTCAGCAAAATGCTGTTAAATTGTCTCGCTAAACGATCCGTGTTCTCTTCTGTCTGCAGGTTATCGTGCAGAACTACAATTCGGTTCTCACTCTGTCTCGTCTGTACACGCTGTCTGACGCACTCGTGGTGCACGAGAATGACACGGTGCATAAAATCTGCAGCCAGCTGATGAACATCAAGCATATCGCCATGTCCGACCTTAACAAGGTGATCGCTCATCAACTGGGCAGCGTGCTGCAGCCTGCATACACCACAGACTCGCCTGCTCACTACAGCACAAACCCTATAGGTATTACAGCTTCACACACACACGCAGGGAAACGGACACAGAGGTCGAGGCTCGTGCAGAACTGTTTTTAAAATTTGACCGATGATTCTGCACTTGTGGTTATTTTATACAGAGAGATCAGAGCCTTAATCTACGGAACGATGAATAAATGAACTCCGCAAACATAATGGGACAAATAAAGCCATGTTTATTAACTTTATTCTTTTTAGCTGATTCCTCTTACTAAAAAAAAAAAACACACCCGTACTACTGTTTTTTTTTGAGGTCCTGTGGGATCTTTGTCTTGTTTCACACCTCTACGTCGTTTTGCTGTTTATTTAATAATCTGTCTGTCTGTCTGAGACCACATAGTGAATAAGAATGTGAAAACAAGTTCAGTAAATTTTGATCTATCTTGCACACGATTATATTTCGAGTATTTATCGTTCAAGATTCGACACATTTGTATTTTTTCCCATCAGACAAGACACGCTTCATCAAAAGACTCGAATTCACACCGTCATTAAAGCAAATACTAAGAAACTCTGTAAATCTTTATGTAAATCTTTAAAAAAAAAGAAAGAAAGAAAGCCGTGCTATCAGACCCTTTGCACCGCATTGCAAATCAATATTACACACGTAAATAAAAAAAAACAATTATTCTATTGATTTAATTATATTTATATATATATTTATTTATATACAATTTAAATGTGCGTGTATATGTATGTGGTGTATATAATGTTAAAATATCAATTTAATGTAGTTTAAAAAGTGCGATTTGTATTTAACATTCCATTTTTATTCAAAAATATTTATTCTGTTAAATTTCATACATAAAATGGGGCACAAAAGTTAGTCACACGCTAGTGACAAGATTCTAAACCCAATTATTTCTTTTTTTTTTTTACTCCTAACATTTTACTCTGTGTCTTCAGAGATTTTTTGCAAAATGATACTAAGTTAGTATTATATATTTCTTGCATTAGCAACGTAATACTTTTTTTTAAATTCCTTTGTGCTTTTTTTTAAATTCTGTTTAATACCATTTAATTTTTGTTTTCTCTTTGAAATGAGAAAAAATCGGTTTTCTTGTTATTACGCACGGTACTGTTCAATTCAAAGGTGGAGTTTTTCTATAACGCGTTTAATATTTATTTAAATATTTATTTTTTGACATTTGGATTCAGAATCATTCGACTAATAGAAGCAAGTTAAATAAATACAGTTTTACTAAAGATTCATAGGAAAAGATATATTCCTAGTTTAGTGTTTTCCAAGAGAAACAAGAGGATTTCCTAACTACAGTAAATGACAGTAGTGTAGATTGTTTAACAGACATGTACAGTATTGCTAACATTCATATAAGTTCAGTAGATAGAGTTGATAAACAAGACATTTTGTACAGAAAGCCTGGGTCACTTGTCCAAGCTGCTTATTTATTTTTTTTTAACACCCTTTATACAGCTGATGAGAGTCGAGAGACACTGTACACATGCATGTCCTATAGTACGTCTTCCTGTTAATCTCTTTAAAGGACCGTGTCGCGTACAGAGACAAAGGCAGCGAGTGAAAAGAACCAAATCAACATGTAACAAAAGGGAATCGAGGGATAAATCTGTAAGACAGAAACAGTACCAGAACTACAGAACTAAACCGTGTCGGGTAAATTATCCCTCTGGTTCGTCTGCTTGGTCCAGGTGAATTGCTGAGCTCACTGGTGTGTCATCCTGAACACAAACTGCTCAACGTGTTGAACATTCCTCACATGTCTCAGGCATCTCTGGCTTACAGTGCCTACACATGGTCTGGACTGCTCAAGCATCTGAGACAAATGCTGATCGCCAATGCCAGAATGGAGGAAGGTGAAGAAACTAAATTTACACCCACACATGAGTACGTTCAGTGGCAAAGACTTTCTAACCGTTAACATATAATCCTGCTGTCGTGTTCAGGTATCGATTGGAAAGTGCGTGCGCCGTCGAACGGAGCCGAAAGCACGAGAAACGCACACACGGGTTTTAACAGATCGGTCTCGAATCTTCTCGTACTGCGCGGTAAAGACGTTCCTTCAGCCGACGTAGGCGAGTATATTCTCATTGGTTAACGTCGTGGACACTGAACCATTGACATCGGTTCAACCACTGACATCCATGACATTTCTGTATCCGTACAATCTGTTGCACCTTAGCGTATTTTATATATAACATGCAGTGCTACTGTAAGTATGTCTAATAGTACACTGTGTGTACCGACTATACATATGAGCACGTTGCACATTTTCGCCTGTACGTATCTGCAATTTCTGGAATACGCTCCCAAGAATTCCACTCACCAAGGCACATGTGCTGAGGTGATGTGACGGTAAAAGTGACTTGACATTACTGTGCTGTTCATTATGAGTTTAAGTGGTTTACAGGCTTGATTAAATGTGTTTGGATGAACAGGAGCTTTTAAGGAGCCTGGACTCTACGTGCCCTGGATTCCAGAAGATGGCACTTTCCATACGTGGCACTCGCCTGTGCCCTTCAGTGGCTATGAGAAGCTGGCCACTTTACTCAGCAACAGCCAGTCACTTTTAAATCCTCTGGATAATATTGTTAAGAAAGCCTGGAACATGTTTGCCTCAAGGTAACGAAAGTATCCAAACTAACAGCACATATGGAGTTCGATTCGACTCTGGCAGCAATTTTCCTTTATTCATTTATGTTTGTTTGTTCTTCTTAACAGAGCTTATATTCATCAATATACCAAATTTGGAATTTCAGAAGACGATTTCCTCGAAAGCTTTACCATGTTGGAACAGATTATCTCCAGCTACACTCACATTTGAACCTAGCTCGTTATGTTAAATGGTATTTTTGTGTGATGATTGATATTTATTTTTTATTATTACTGCCTGTTAACTGTATAGTAAAAGAGTCTGGATGTGTTTATCCTTGCTCTATTTTCTACAAGCCGTTTATAGCAATAAAGGAACGTATATGTTTTCAGCTCTTGTGATCCTTGTGATCGTTTCTAACTAACGTAACACCAGAACATTCACCACTTTGACTCGGCTTTCAGTGAATAAGACCTAAAGAATGTTTCTACTTGTCCAGGTTTGTCAGGTTCTTGTCTTTTTGTACCAATCCCTTAAGTACTCAATTAGTTTTTTCCCCCCCTTACAAGTAAAAATGCAAATCACCATTATGCAAAGACTGTGACTCATTTGTTTATTGCCTTCATCGATTCATACTACACCAGAGACAAAAGGAGTGAAGTTCAAACTGCAGCTACATGTAGAAACCTTGGCACACTAAACACATCAAATCTGATATTGATCAGTTTAAAACAAGCTCTAAAACGGAAAGGTCTGATCCTGTTGCCGAGAAGAAATCTCACGGTGGGACGTCTTCAGTTTCCTCTTTAAGCTTTTTTTTTTCTCCTTTTTTTTTTTTTCTCCTTTTCTTCGGAAATCCAGACTCAGCCCAACCGTCACGCCAAGTTTGCGTGAACAGAAGTGGTTATTGCACAACCAAAGCTCTTTCATTTCCTCTGCGGTGATAAACCCAGTCTTTCAGTCAGCCTACAGACTGTTGTCGCCTTATGACTTAAGAGCCAACACCAGTCTGATAAGCTATCTGACACGACGGGACTGTGAGAACTCGGCGCTCCTCGTACAGGGAACCTCGACCGGTGAATTATGCAAAACAGCTTGACTTCTCTACGAGCCTGCTGGCAAATTTAAACCTGTTTCACGCCAGTCACTTATTCATTAACAGACTTCCTCTGCTGCACTTTCTCATCAGTGTAATGACTTACAGTCAACTCTAGAACAAATTATATAGCAGCTACGGAGAAGAATGTATGACAAAACAAAAACACTTCTTAAACCCTAGAACAAACACACGCTAATCAGAAACATGGGTTTTATGATCTACACTTACCTCTCGAGCTCAGGCAGAGATCTTCAGAACTGCAGGCAGCATAAAACATTTCTAACCCATGAATAAATGCTAGAACATGATGAAATGTAAGCAAAAGGATTCATTCATTGATTTTAATGTCTGATAGAATTAATCCAAGGTCTATGAAAGACCTACAAGTTTTAGCTTGACATAAAATTTATTAAGACACGAAATAAAATAAAAAATCGAGGCAGTCGATAAATTTATAGGCATGGCACATGAGGCCGAATTCAATCGAAAGATTTACTAGATTTAAATAGCATCGGTTTCATCACATTATGGTAGAAAGTCTGTTCAGACTTCCAAAGAACAATGTTAAATCAAATCATTTACACAATGTGCCGGAAATTAAGAAACCACAGATTTTTTTTTTTCTTTTTTTGATATTGCTGTCCCTGTATAAGAAAAATGCATCTCCGGTCTAACAAACCTCAGCCCTGCCCATTCATACTGCTAACACGAAGGAAATAAATAATTCTACATTATCAGAACTGTATTGAGTTCAATGGAAGCATGACCCTGTGATGTTGCATAAGGCTTTGCAACAAGTATTTACCATCCACTGTCTCTAATCATCTCCTGTATCTCTGTAGAGGATAAAAAAAAAAAAAGATCTAACATCTGAGTTTAATAGTTAGACGCTACAGACAAGTTGGAGGTGAAAGAGGGCATAAAACAAATCAGTACACAGAATCACATGTTAGATTAGAGCCCATTCTGTCTTTCCCAGGTTAAACACTCCTACTGTAAGTTTCCAAAATGGGAGCCTGAGATGTTTTAATGTGAGTCTATCACTTGGTTTTCTCCTCCGAGTGTTTCCTCTGCTGCTGCCG